>NW_026267241.1:838363-847659 GCF_000697945.3 Frankliniella occidentalis
TTGTATCTTTATTTTATGTCGCATGATGTACATTTTGTTTTCGTGTGAGAAGGAAAGCAGCGGTTAACACACACTAATCACAACACTTTTTATGGTGCTGGTGGTTTTTTTAATTTTATTTTGTCCTCTATACTTGTTTTCCCCGTACCGCTAAACTTGTCGGGAAAAGCGATCGCCAAAAAGAACGTGTATTGTTTAAAAATTACGTAGCACAATGTATGGGCAGTTATTACTCTTACCACAGCTTTGATATCGTGTTGATGTAACAGCCTCGTCTTTACAATTTGTGTAGACTTCTCTTTGGGAAAGATTAATTTATTTTCCCTATAGTAGTGCATGTTACTGGCTCTTAGTAAATCAAAAAAATATTTTTGTAACTTTCCTTCCGCACGGTGGGCGCGCGCTTGTAGAAAACTTTTCACAGCCTCGTCAAGAAATTCGGTGGCGCCGGCGCCAAACAGTTAGAGGGGCCCAAGTGCCAACGCGGCCCCACCGGTAGCATTGAGGCGCCCGCCAACGCACTGGGCGCCGTGCCGGCCGTGCCGTGCTGCGCCTCGTCGAAGGTTGCTGACCCCCGCGCCGGCAGGACAGGCGTGGACAAAAAAAATACATCGGAAAAAAAATAGTCGGGACCTGCGGCGCGGCGCGGCACGGCGGCGGCGCGGCGTCTTCGCGGAGGTCGCGTCCGGAAAGGGGGTTCCCCCTGAGTGACGGCTCGCGGTGACGGCCGCGGCCCGAGTAACCTGGGCTGGGGCGCGGGGCGGACGAGCCTTCGGCTGGCCGTCGAGCTTGCTCGGCCCCGACTGTCGACTCGGCCTGCTTGGCGTGGGCGGGGGACCCAGGCCATAGCCCGGCCGCGGCCCAAAGTGTCTAACGGTGTCTGCTGATTCGGACTGGGGTTTTCATTTTATTTTTATTTTTTTTCCTGCCGTCGGTCGCGGTGAGACGTGGCGCTGCGCAGCGAGGGCGACGGCAGCGCAATCCTCTTCACCGCGCGGATCAATCTGAATAATCACCTCGATGAAGTCGTGCTTGAACTGCGTGACTTTTAGAGGAGGTACAAACAATTATTTGGGTTTCAAAAGGACTGTTAGGTTGCCTCTTAATATTTGTACCCCATGGTTCAAACGTCACGGGGTCTCTGTAGACGGCTGTGATTGTCCTTTTGGGACCACATAATATTTGTATCCCCCCCTCAAGGTCACACGTTGTGTGGTGTGGAAACGACCCCATAATCACCTCAGTCACCTGCTGCGCTCTGCGCCGCGCCGCCGTCTCCCTCGCATCGTGGCGCGTCGCTCACGGCGCCTCAAGGTTCCGGGCGGCGGCTGCATCTCCCGTAAAGCGCAGTGGCTTTGTTTCCTTTTATGATTGTGCGGCCAGCTCGCGTGACCAGGCCGTGCGTAGCAGCTGTTAAACTAAAAAAGAAAAGGATAGAGATGTGCGGGAAGGGAGGGAGGGGGGAGGGGAGAGAAGCCCGATGTGGAAAGTTATCTTCATTGTTTTCATCGTTTAGTGCTCCATTGTTACCATTATTGTCGTGTGACTCTGCTGGGGACATGTTTGTCCGTGTCGCACAACTCGCGTTAGTTTTACAATTCGCCGATGTGATTTTGCTCTTAAAGTCAATATTTCTTTTGTACAGTGTTTTTACGTGTTGCTATATTGCTACATTCGTTATTTTCATTTCGGTAACCAGACTATATCGCCTGCATTGTAAGTACATCGCTAAACATTTGTTATTATGGGGGTGCTCAAATATGAAAGTGACAGTGCTTTATTGCGTGTGGTTTAGTTGCCATGAGTCAAACGTTAAATTGTTTGTCTTTAGTGACTTGCTGTGCCTTTTCTTGTGATTTCGTATTTTTTGACATTGTTATATTTGTAACAGGAAATCCCATATTGTAGGGCTGCTACTGCAAACTGGATTTGACGTTTAATCGGCTTAACTTTTGTCTTCTGTATCGATCTCGTCGAATCGTCGTTTGCTCTGACTACAATTGCAAACCACGGAGGATATCCCCGACATTTTTGCGTGTTATTCTAGTCTTAGTATTGATATATATGTATAGCGTCAAGTTAGCAAGTCCAGACGGAAAGACAACCAAGGGAACACAGAAAGGTCACATGATGACAAAATGATGTCAAAATAGCATCAATAAAATGACGTTGGCTTGACTTCATTTTGACATCACCTTGTTGACAATTAACGTCATTCGACCTTTTTGTGTTGCCTGGGAATCCGTTCTCTAGTTTATAAGTATCTCGAATTTAGTCGGTTTGCCTTCCTTCACCTTGAGTCATTCGCGTCTGGAAATGCGTTACTTGAGGCCGGTTAACGGTGTTTTTTTTACAAAAAACTTACATTGTTTATGCTAAAAAATTTAACTTTGTTGTGGGAAGAAAATGTGACGTGTTTCGTTCCGGTCGAGTTGGTCATTCCCACGACCACAGTAACTTGGCCTGTAAGTTTTGCGTTTGATGTGCAAAACGTTATGTTTAAGATGTGTATGTGTTTATTTTCTTGCTGCTGAATAATTTCCTTAGTAACGATGCCGTTACCACAGTTATCTTGAACAGTGTCTGATTTTTTTTTTTGGCACATGTTTTTCTTGCACATTCCTATCAGACTGCCGTTTTGTAAGCTTCGTGGAGGCTTTTCATGTTAAAAGTTTATTCGCATTTATCATTAGATTCTTTTAAAAATCGTTATGGGATTCGACGAAAATTTACGTAATTTATTGTTTATATGTACGTACATTGATAGTACTGGCACGAAATTAAATCTATGTCTCTTATTCTTTCTTAGGAAATATGTAAAATTCAGGACTAGAACAAGAACAATCATTATGAGCATATCTGAAGAACTTTGCTCAAAATATTTTCCAATGTTGTCTATAGTACTGGCATAGGTTTAGACTTGCTGTTCAGCAGCCTTTCCCAATTGTGATCCCCGTTCGATGTGATTTGCAATGAAAATTGGACCCATAGAGCTCCCGGAGAGCGCTTCTAGATTTGTCATTAGATTTTCTTGATGATAATTTTTTTAGTTGCATTTTGGATAGTTAACAATTTTTCTGGAATTTCTACTTCCTTAAAGTGATTCAATGTTGTGTGGAACCATCCCTTGAAATGGAAAGTTATGAATCGACTGATAGACTGTTGTTTTTATTTTTCACTCTCTGTTTCATGTTTACTTTCTAGATTATGCCATGTGGCAGAAGGCCACAATTGTTGGGTTTTGCTGATGGCCAATTTTGCTTTTGGAACAACGACTGTGTTTCTTAGATTAATATATAGCCTTAACTTTTTTACTAATTTACTGGAAAATTCACCTTTTTTGTATAGAAAGCAGACTAATGCAGATATAGTGTCCTGCCACACAATCCTATAGTGTTAGTTTCCATACTAATACTGATATTTTTTGTACTTGTTTGCCTTTGTAAATATAGCGCAAAGGAGAAGGTCGGTCGAAGCGTCGAGTGTTTCTACATCCAAATGGAAAGATGAATCAATAAACTATCTGTCCAACGTTAAAACAATAAAGCGCATGTCTTTTCAATTTGTCGACGAACCCTCTCCCACGTTCCGTCGTCACCCATTGAAAGTAGCAGTCACTGTGGTGTGACTGGGTGACTGTGAATGAGACTGGACTCCATAAAGGCATCACGCCCGCTATAAACGTCGACTACCGCCGGCCTCTCTCCCGGGTCGGCCTCAACTCAGCTTCCCATATGAAGCGTCAAAATCGTGTGTGGCAAAATGGTTAAGCACGATATAAAGTGCCACGCCATTGCCATGCTTTGAATAAGGAGATGTTCATTTCAATACACACACAAGCTTGCGACGTCGACGTACACTAAACCTCAATAATTCAGTAACTTTGTTTATTTACGAGGCAGTTAATATGTGTGCATCGAATCTTTACACATTCTTTTCCGTCTTGACGTTCAGGCATGGGACTTCCCCCTTTTCCCGCCGGACGTTACGTTGTGAGGTGCAGCGCGGCCAGACCGGCCCGCGGCCCTCCCGAGCGGCACCCGAATGAGGCCCGATCGCGGTGCGTGACAACGCATTCGACGTCTGAATATATCCTGACGTATGCATCGCTCTCTGCTGCTGGCTGGCTGGCTCCCGGCCCAGAGCTCTCTCTCTCTCTCTCTCTCTCTCTCTCTCTCTCTCTCTCTCTCTCTCTCTCTCTCTCTCTCTTTGAGTGTGGGTGGGGGAAAGAGATAGACAGAGAGAGACAGAGAAGGGGAGAGAGAGAGAGGGGGAAAGGGAAGTCCCTGCTTTCGACCGTGCTGTGCGCGACGCAGCTTCTAGCGCTCGACTTTGCGCTCAGTTCCGGCGGCCCCTGACGCAGATTGGATTATTGATGGGGCCCTGGCCGGGCCTGGCCGGGACGGGCGATAGCAGCAGTGCAGCGCGCCAGGCGATCACGCACTATTAAAGAGAAACGGGCGGCTTGAGGTGAGCCGGGGCACTGGCCACCGGCCCAGCCCAACGGCTGTCACTATTGCGCCTTTTCGGCCGGAAATTCAAAAACCGACTGTCTGCCTGCCTCGGAAAAGGCTTTGCTTAGGGTACAGTATAGGCCTGTCGCCCCACGTTCGGCCTCGACAATAAGTGGCTATCCATACACACCGACAAGCAAAAGGCGACATTGACGGCGTCTCACGGAAGGGTCTCATTCGGGTGATTTGTGTGAATGTCGCGACTTTCTCGACGCCTCACTGACGTGTGAGGTGTGAGGAGCGTAAGCCGCTTATTAGAGCCAGCAGCCCGACGCGTGCCCAGTGGGATCCCGACGACTTAGGAGGCGGGATCGTGCTCAGACTTGTGCCCCCCTGGAGTGAGGAAGGCGAAGGGGACTTCAAATATTGTCGCCCCTTCAGCAGGTTATTCGGGGGTACAGCCGCTCAACACGGATTGTCTCACAAGGGAACTCATCTAAGTGTTAGTCCCCGATTTTGTTCCGCCTTGGGGGTTTTGTAGGGTGAACGTATACAAAACGATTGGCAATGAAAATTCGTGCCCAATTTCATATTTAATTTTATAGGGGAAATCCACTTTCTCCAAAAATGACTAAAAAAAAGCATTTTTTCTGAAAAATCCAAAAATTATCCACAGCTTGTATGTATTCAGTTTTAAAAAGTCGATTTAAGGCCAAATACAATTATAAACTCTCGGTCATTTTTGGTTTTTTCAGAAAAAATGCCTTTTTTAGTCATTTCTGGAGAAAATGGATGTCCCCTATAAATACGAATATGAAATTGGGCACGAATTTTCATTGCCAATCGTTTCAAATACGGTCACTATACAAAACCTCCAGGGCGGAACAAAATCGGGGACTAACACTTAGATGAGTTCCCTTGTCAGAGCTAGACCACTTCGTGTTAAATGTATCAATTCTCCAGACAGTGATTTGCCCTCACTGATGCGACCCGTTTTCCCGTTTGTGACACTAGTCCTGTGGCTATTGCTGATTCCCAATCTGATCCGTTCATTGCGAAGAGCAACTAACTTCATCCAGCTGGCGAGAGCTGAGCGCCTGCGAGACCCAGGGTAGGCCACCCCGCAACACACGCACGCGCTGCTGGCAAGATGTTGCCTACCTAGCAGGCGCTATGCGAGCTGGCAAAGGCCGGGCGACCTAACTAACTTTGGCAGGCTCGTAAAGGGCGAATGACGGACGTAGTTTCTGCACATGATCCCTTACACCGTAATCGAGTACATCGTGAATATAGCTTTCATTAACCCTGAGAAAACTTACCCGCTCGGGGGTAAAACCTGCGATTCCTATAAGCTCCTCTGGTGGGCCTGTGAGGTGAAGGATATTTGTACTCCTTCCCTTTCGAGCTCCCGAAACAACAAAAACTACAAATCGCCTAAAAGGCTGTAACTGTCCGTGGGGTATGTAGGGCCTGGCTCTAGGGGCATGGATCCGCTTCCGGCCAGGCCTTACGAGCTGGACCAGCGCCACGGCGTCGTCATCGGCGCGACGGCTGGCGTATGGCCCACGGTCCACACCTCCGGGAGGTACCTGTAAGCTTTACTCGGACCTGGAGGGTGATCGGACAGCTCGGGAGAGCTCCCCGGATTGTTTGACGGACACAATCACTCACAAGCGGAAACAATCACACGAAATCCGAAAACAATGACACACAATCACGACACAATTCTCCAAAATAGTATGTCTCAATATTTAACCAACAATAATCTAAAACTCACAATCTGAAACACTGATGGTCACAATCATGAGTACACTTTTTTGGGCCTGCTCCCAGCACCACACTCCTCTGGCGAATGACATTCGGACTAGCAGCTGATCACTAAATAATGAGAACTGTCTGCGAATAATCGAACAGCTAAATAAATACTTCCACCGAGTTCACCGAGTTCAGCATTATTTGGCTGCCAGTAGTGTGGCAGTGGCAGTGGTCGAACATATCATTTCGGTCGCTTTATTTCAATTACCCGGCAAAGTGCCCCCCTGCGCCTCGCCGGGTCGGGTATATGCTGCTTGCTCCTCGCTCTTTTCACGTTGGTTTATTTTGCGTCTTGCTCTCACTCTCGCTCTCGCACGCGCGTCGTTGTCCGTCCGTGCGGTTTGGAGTTTTACGAGCAGCGCGCGCTTCTTCGGCTCGGGGAGGCGGGGCGGCGGCGGCGGGCACGAGGAACTTGTTTTTGATGGCGCCGGTGCGGGCGGTGCGGGCGGCGGCCCGAGAGGTTGCCCAGGTGCACAACACGTTGTAGAAAGCGAGAGGGGACGCGCTAAGGATGACAGACTGCACGAATATCTGGGCGTCACCCTCGCCCTTTAGCCCACCGAGCAGGCATCGTCTCGCGTACACTGCCGGCCGTCGCGCCATGCGTTCGTAGAGTGCAAAAGCAGAAGTGCTGTTCGAAATTATGGGGGGAACTGCACGACTTGCGTTTTCTTTTTCAAGGAGTCTCAAGTTTGATTGATTTTGTGGATTTTTCTCCAGTCACTCTCCCTAGCCCTGACAAGCCCTGAGAAGATTGGCGATTCGCCGAATTCGCACTACAAAATCCCAAAGTAAATCCCCCTTCCACACACATTATGCATCAGCCCAGTAGAATTGAATTAGTACTGGAACATCGTCAAACAAGCGGCACGTCGGGGGGCTGTTGACTGTGTAGTGTTCAGGTACAAATAATACGCTCCTCGTTCATGGTAATTCGCCTTATAAAAGGCCTCCGTACTTCCGATCCGAGGCGACGGCAAGTGCTCTCTGTTCCCACCCGATCGCCACATTTGGAAACCTGTCGCGCCCGCCTGGCTGCGCTCCGGGGTGTGGCGGGGCGTGGCGGGGCGGAGGGGTGGGGGGCAATAATGTTTTGCGGAAGGACCTTGCGGAGGTCGCCGCTCTGCTGCGCTCTGCGGCCGTGTGTTCCGCCGCCGCTCTGTCGGAGCGATTGCCTTTTTCGTCCGCCACTTAATCGCGGGCGCTGCGGGTCGCGGGTCGGGCAGGGGGGCAGTAGTGCCGCGCAGGGTCACGAGACACGACTCGGAGGACGGTGGACGGTAGTTGCGGGATGCATCGGGCTGTCCGGAAACTCATATGTTTACGGTTTACTGAGTGAGACTGCTACACCTATATGTAATGTACAGGTCCATAGACCCCTTCCTTTACTTTCCTTTTACTGTACCGCATGCAGGGGTTCGGGCGGGCGGGCTTGCCAATGACGCTCAGCTACATACCCTATGTGTGACTATGCAACCCGCCCGCACGCCTGTGTGCGGCACAGTATAAGCAAAACAAAGGAAGCGGTCTGCGGACCACCCCGTATACTAGGCGTGCGATACATTAGCTAATATGTGTAGTAGTCTCAAGCAGTAGTAGTCAAAGTTGACATCACTGCTAGCCTTGGCCGCACATTGACTGCATGTCCACCCCACAGTGCGCACCCTTTGATTATCAGTGCCGCGACCGCGTGGGAAATAGGTTGTGGTTAGCGGGCGAAGGGCGGCGAAGGCCGCAGAGAGTCCCTCCGCGTCGACCACCCCTCGCGCGCCGTCGTGGGGCCGATGGCCGAGCCCGGCAGCCCCCTCGAGCAGGGGGCCGGGAGGAGGCAGCTGGGGGCGCCGGGCAGGCGGCCGGGGGAGCCGGGGGCACCACCGCGTGAGTCACGCGATGCGACTCGGTCGGGCGGCCCGCGATCCTGCGGCCCGGGGCCCGGCCGCAGCCACTCTGGCGGAGCGCGCCGGCAGCGTAGGCCGCCCATCCGACACCCGCGCCGGGCTGGCAGGCTGCGCGGTGAGCAGGCGGGCGAGGCTCCGGCGACACTGACAACCAACGAACCTCCCGGCGACGAGGGTGGTGGTTCTCGGTCAGGTACGGTATTGCGCGGTTGCTTCAAACTCTTTCGCTTCTACTTGCTGTCTGAGCCAGTTTTCCACGTCTTACATAGTTGCCATGTTTAGACATGTCGTGGCAACCTAACCTCCTCACAGCGTGCTGCGCTGTGCCTAACCTTACGCGTTGCTCGCCGCATGGTCACGACGCGCACCCCGCAGAGTCACCAATAGCGCGCCTAGTTAGCACCCCACGACGGGTGCCACGCCCCGCCACGCACCGCCACGCCTCGCCACGCCCCGCCACGCCCCGCCACGCCCCGCCACGCCCCGCCACGCCCCGCCACGCCCCACACAGTGCGGTGCGGACCCCGCCCCACTGTTGCAGCGCGGCCCGCGGCGCGAGCAGAGCCACCGCCGCCGCCCTGCCCTGCACCGGTCTGGTTCAGTCTGGACTCGGCCGGAAAGGGTTAGGGTTAGTTAGGTCCTCACAGCTCAGGGCTCAGCGGCCCTCACTGAGCGCCGCGCGGAGCCTGGCGAAGCCCACGGGTGTGATGACCGTGATGACTGAAGGCAAAGGGCAGAGCGGAAGGTAGGGCGGGGCGTGGGGGAACGGAGCGAGAGCGCGGCAGGGCGGCGCGGGCGCGGGGGACGTTGTGGGGGTGGGAAAAGGAGGGCGGAAATGGGGGGGAGGGGGAAGGGGGGAGGCATGTGACACACTGTCACACACCACTTTCGGAGGACCTCATCTTAGCCAGGATCGGGCTGGGCGGAAGAGCGCTGGCACTGCTGGTATCGGACGGAATGCTCGCGTCACCAACATTTTCGCTTGCTGACTCTGATCCATCGCTCGTGTGATGCGTGTTCGGATGCGGAGACGTCCGCCCCGTCGGCGCTACGGCTGGGCGGAATCAAAACTTTTAAAAGTGGTGGTGTCGGGCAGATTGCCAGGGGTTTGGAGTAGGGGGAGGGGGGG
>NW_026267241.1:851639-861208 GCF_000697945.3 Frankliniella occidentalis
TTTTATTTTATATCTGAAATTATCTGTTTTGTCTTAGAATTTTTTACGACCTTTTCGTGAGCATCATATTGATCCTACCTCCATTACAAGGCATGATTTTATAGAAACAAATGGAGACAATTTCATGTTAACTATTCCTTGCCTTGGAAGAATGTTCTGGGATTTTTTAACAAAGTCTAATGAGGAAGTACAAAACAATTTCTCATGGACATGCTACCTTTTTCTTTTAGCAATATTTGTTTCCATGACCAACCAGGTAAATTGTAGAACTTACTCGTTAAAATCTTTTATATGAATTTGCAGACCATACACCTTCTTAATAAGTGAATTTTAATTTTTCCAGATACATAAATGGTCCCACACCTATTTTGGACTACCAAGGTGGGTTGTGTGGTTACAAGACCACCATATAATTTTGCCTCGACTACATCATCGCATTCACCATGTTGCCCCACACGAGACTTACTTCTGCATCACAACAGGATGGTTAAACTGGCCGCTAGAAAAGATTCAATTTTGGCCATTCTTAGAATGGGTAATTACTTATTTGACTGGGTACAAGCCAAGAACTGATGACTTCAAATGGGCACAAAAGAGAGCATAAATTCTCATATTAAAATGTGGCCCCTTAATTATTACAAATTACCAATTGCAAAACCTGGGTGTTTAATGCACAAATGACATGTCTTCAATAAGTAAGAAACTAGGATATGAATGTACATTTGCAGTTTATTTTTCAGTATTGTACTTTTATCTACCTGCCATTTTGCATCCATGTTTGAGGGATTATTTTCTCTCATTGTACTTTAATCATCTGTCTGTGTCAGCCAAAGAAAGACAAAATTATTTTGTGATCTCCTACTTGCTTTTTTTATTGTCAAAACTTATTCTGTCATTCTTTGTTTTTCGTAACTTTTACATTAACTGCCTTTTCAGCATTGTTTCCAAATAACATGTATTATCGTGATTTGTATATGTTACAGTTTGGATTGTTGCTCAATGAAAATAATAATGTGAAACAAAAATGTCGGCGAAATTTCACCATAATGTGCTTTATGTAAAACTACTGTAGCCACCTATTTATTCATATGATGCATTTCCTTGATATTAATTACTGAATGAAGTTTTTGCTTCTCTCAGAGCTTTTGCACAAATTTGTACTGAAGTGCCATATTTTTCCAGTGGTAGGATTGTTTAACTTGCTAAGCTGTAGAGAGATTGATAGCTCTATCAATTATGTTAACTATTAAAACTGTAATTCTCAATCCCTTTATGCATTTTGTACAACTATTTCATATGTGCTACAAATATTACAAAAACTTCTGGGTCATACTTAACTGTGTTATTTAAACCGTCCTGTTTTAGCTTTAAGGATTGTAAATTTTCTAATTTTATGCGTTGTAAAACTAAAATCAATTTTTTTGTTTATCCGAAGACATGCTCAAGTTCTAGAGCAAACGAAACACTTATTAATTGTTTAAATGTTGAGCTTTTATCAACTTGGGCAAATGTTCCCTTAAGTATGATTACTTATTTATCGCAGGTTCAACGAAAATATAAGGATTTTTCCCCCTAGGGGAATTCTTGCTTTTCTTATTTTTCTCAAAGGGACACAGAAGGGACCCTTTTGTAAGCAGCTAAAGCGCTATTTGATGAGATTTGGAACTTATGTTGCTCTGCTTTTATATTTTGTAACAATATTCTAAAATTAAGTTCTAAGGCCAAGTTTGAAAAAGTAAATTGTTCAGTTTTTATTCTTGGATGTATATATCTGAAGTCTCATAGTTGTCTTTTCTTGCGGCTAATTCTTGCAATCTTTTGTAAGTGAATGCAAACTTCAGATAGTCTGCTGTTATATTTTTTGTCAACATCTACGAGTGTAATAATAAGACATCTACTTCAAGAAGTCAAATTTTCGCCTATAAAAGACCAAAATAATTTTGATCTCTTGATAGGTGGATCTCAAGTGAAATTTGAAGCAAGCCTTGTAAGGATATATTTTTTGTTAATGAAATTTTTTTATAAAGCCTCTAAAACTTGTTGAAATTTTATGAAATTTAAATGTTAGAAAACATATGCTCTTCATATTTTTGATGTGTAGAGAGCTTTTTGAATTTTACAATGGCACGCAGAGTGGGACCAACAAGTTTTCTTGAAACTTATAATCAGTTTTACTTGTATACTAATCACAACTGCTGCTTTTAGAATCAGTGACTACCTATTTCTCTATGAGAAAAAGAGAAAAAGAAAATCGGAACACCCTAAACCCTTGTAGCACTGAACCTTCCAAGAACATTCCCAGACCATTATTCAGGTTTCCTGAACGTTCAGCGCACATTCTTCAAACGATTTGTGCTACCAGGGAAGAAGTGTAATTACAACAAAAGATTTCAACAATGGTATTTTTTGCTCATTATGAGAACCCTGCATTTTTGACTTAAAGCCATAATGTTTCATTATTATTGTCCTTCAACAGTTACTTATTCTTTACTTCACAAGAAAGTATTCAAATATTTTATTTGCTTGGACATACGCAAACAGCACAAACAGCTTTGTATCAATGCGCCATTTCCATTTTTAAAAAAAGAATAAACAGCTTACTGAACACAATGTAGTGTCTCAATTTATTTCAGAGGCCCATTCTACACCAATTTCCGTAATGTTGGAGAAACAAGTCGGGGTATGAAGGACCGCTTTTCTGAGAGTACATTGAGAGAGTACATGCAGGTTTCTGATCCGTCTTTCGAAAGTCCCGCCAAAGAGATGAACGGCATTCATTTGTTGTTTCATGCTGGCAGCGCTGGCAGCCACTAGCCGTACTGACGAGGCTGGCAGCCCAAAGACTGGTAGTTACTTGTGATGGTCGAGGACAGATTGTTGTCTTTTGAACTTGAAAAACACAGCTGAGACGGCTGTTGAATGCTTATGACCCAATGATTGAATCTTTCAGTTGCGTAAGTAGTAGAAATTGACCCAATTTGTGGCCAGAAGCATTATGAAAGAGTTTCCATTTAGTGGTAAATGTTGTATTATGTAGGCCAGAATTAAGCCTAGCCAAGACATAAAACGAAAGTCAAATCATTCAAGAGACTCTCATCATCAACACATCCTGCATTTGGACTAATTTTGAGTTAAATTAATACCTCTTCGGGACTCTTCCGTGATAATCGACACATTTGCTGAACCTATTCATCTCGAGGTCTGATGTCTTTGGTTAAGTGATGAGAACCTCTTCACAGATCATTGTGGAATGTTTTGTACTTAACTTTGGAGCTTTTAATTTGAATGGGTGTGACCAAATTTTATTTTGAAAATTAGTTGATCTTGGTATGCATTGAGAGCTATGTCTTTAACATGAATTGCACATGGTTTGTGTAAATGGTGCAATGTTCATAGTATTGTCAAACCTTAAAATTATGTTTTGGGGGACTGTAATTTGTATGTAATACGGACAATTGATTGTTTTCAATTTTTAGGTTTCAAACCTTTACTTCTGAAAGACAACATCTTCAACATGCCGCTCTTTGGAAAATCTCAAAAAAGCCCTGCGGAAGTGGTGAAGGCACTCAAGGAGGCTGTTAGTGCTCTTGAACGAGGTGACAAAAAAGCAGAAAAGGCACAAGAGGATGTCAGCAAAAACTTAGTCCTCATGAAGAATATGCTGTATGGTACGTCAGATGCAGAACCCCAGACAGACATCATGGTAGCGCAGCTTGCTCAGGAGCTTTACAACTCAAATCTTCTACTACTTCTCATTCAAAATTTGAACCGCATCGACTTTGAAGTAAGTTGAAGAAAACCTGTAAGTGTACTCTTTGAATTTACTTTTGGCACCTATGCTTATATCATTTATTTTCAGGGTAAAAAGGATGTTGCACAAGTATTCAACAACATTCTTCGCCGCCAAATTGGCACCCGATCCCCCACTGTGGAGTATATTTGCACCAAACCAGATATACTCTTCACCTTAATGAGAGGGTATGTTATTTACCGTATTAGTATCAGTTCTAACCAGTCTACAGTTAAAAACTGTATTTAAAAAGCTGTTTTTCGGTTTGTTTTGATCTTCAGCTACGAGCAACAAGAAATAGCTCTGAACTGTGGAACAATGTTGCGTGAATGTGCACGTTATGAAGCCTTGGCCAAAATTATGCTGTATTCGGATGACTTCTTCAACTTTTTTAGATATGTTGAAGTTTCTACTTTTGATATTGCGTCAGATGCATTTTCCACATTTAAGGTAGTTCCCTACCTTTGTTACCTTCTGTCGTTTTAACAGCCTCTCCCAAATTATAATGTTATCTCTTATGTCTTTAGGAGCTTCTTACACGCCACAAGATGCTTTGTGCCGAGTTCCTGGAATTAAATTATGACAAAGTGTTCTCACACTACCAACGTCTCCTGAATTCTGAAAATTATGTGACTCGGCGTCAGTCCCTTAAGCTGCTTGGAGAGTTACTTCTTGACAGGCACAATTTCACTGTAAGACCTGTTGGACTGTAGTTAGAATTACTGCTGATTGATAACTCATCATATTTTTGCTCACACCTTATCTTTGCTTCTCTTAACAGGTGATGACTAGGTATATTTCAAATCCTGATAATTTGAAACTCATGATGAACATGTTAAAAGAAAAGTCTCGAAACATTCAGTTTGAAGCCTTCCATGTTTTTAAGGTCTGTATTTTAAGTGCTTTTTATACTTAATTGTTTGGGTAAAACTTCTTGACTTTTTTAAATATTTTTTTTTATCAATGCCTATTATTTCAGGTATTTGTAGCAAATCCCAACAAACCAAAACCTATTTTGGAAATTCTTCTCCGCAATCAAGATAAACTTGTGGAATTCCTCACACGCTTCCATACTGATCGCTCTGAGGATGAGCAATTTAATGATGAGAAGGCATACCTCATCAAGCAAATTAAAGAACTGAAACCTCTGCCAGATCATTAGTTGCAGGAGGTAAGCATTTTTAGGTGCAAAGTTACCAGGCTACTGGTATTACTGATGGATTGATGTCAGACAAAGAAATGTCATCTCTATCTTCAATTTCTTATGTTTTAGCACTGCCTGTATAGATCCCATTACTACTGCAGCACATTCTTATGGAAAATTTCATCACCAGCATTTTGCACACTGAGTGAAGAGAGACTCTTACAACAGGTATAAATATGAATGTATATCGGTTTTAATGATTTAATCTATGGCAGCTAACTGATTTGAACGGAGCTTACTTTTACTATCTAGAAATTAATTATGAAAATTTTAAGGCGAATTTCAGGGTGTCTTTTCAAATGTAAGGGTATATAACTAGGAGTAACTGAAAGTGTGTGTATTTAAGATTCACCACCTTTGTAGAGGTGCTTTTGTCTTTGGTATCTCTGGTTATCCCGTTGTTCAACAGGGTTACAAAAAAAATTGGCATCCATTCCTGGCGGGCTATAATACTTTCAAGCTAATAAATTTTTTAATCTAAATGATTCAGGTTTTCTAATCTTACTCGGCACACATGTGTCTTGTAGGCAATTTTAATTCTGCCTCGTAATTTGTCTATTTTCTTGCTCCCACAACTTTCTTAGTTAATCTGACAATAATCTAATGAAGTTATCTTGTAAATTTGATGTTTTAATTTTACCCTGTAATGCAAATCAACTGATGTTGTTACATCTAGAACACTTTCTCTCTCTTTCTCTCTGTGCATTTTGTTCTATTTTATTGTTTGCATCCTAGTTAGGTTTACGTAGATCAGAAGAGTAACAGAATTATTGTTGGTAATCAATGCCTGGCGCTGGCGCTATTATTCTATCGATTTTTCTGTATTTCGACATGCATCAAAGGGTTTGGGCAGATTACTGACTTTTCAATAGTTTGTAATTTAAGTATTTGGAAAGTGAGAGGGATAAAAATTCAATAGAACATGTGTATCTAATTACAATGAATGATTGGCTGCTAGACCCTATCTAGGCCTGCTATCTATCTTAAAAGAAGCAAATAAATCAACGTGTTAATAGCAATAGGTACCAAAACATTTTCTCTCATATAAGGTTGATTTACCCAATATTAGAATTATTCTATGCTATCTTGTTAAGTTGCACTGTGGTCGAATGTGTTCCTAATCAGGCATATTTTGTCTATCAGCAAGAGAAGTTGTGTAGCTTATTTCTTGGCTAAAATTGAAGATGAGACAATTTCATTTGTATGATGGAATTACTGGACATGATACCATGGGATTTTATTTTTGAGGGCTTAGATCAAACCAATGACTAAATCTTATATATTCTGATAGATAATGTTCTTTGGATAAAACTAGTGAAAAGAAAGCTATTTTCCTAGATGTTACTGTTTTAGAATAAGAGAGCTGCAGACTACACGCTCTTGGTGCCTGCCAGTGGTGGTTTGTGGCCCAGACTTTGCTTTCAAATTTATTATTCCCTTGTCCAAATTCCTCTAAATCAGAATTTTTCCAATCTATGGTTTTTGAGTGTGCAAGGAAAGTATTATCATAATTTCATGAAAGTATAGTCAAATAATGTAATTCTCTTCTAGTTTTCATGTGTGTGTAACTTATGTCCTTCTGAGGCTAGAATGGCATATGAAACATGTGTATCTTCTGTTATGTGGGAAGTATATCAGGGTTGCTACAAGTATAGATGCTGTAGTTGTAGCAACTCTGTATATTTGATCTAGTGGACAATTTAGAGAAGCCTTAAGACAATTCAGTAATCACAAAGTAACATCTGGCTCCTTTGTATTATTTTTGGCCTCTGAAAATTTCTGATTGTGGGCACAGAAAAGACCATGTTACAAAGTAATCTTGATGCAGCATCAACAATTAGACTGGAATGAATGTTTTGTGATAACCTACCTTGAATGCATTCATTGTTACAGCAGTTTACAATCAAGTTCTCTTGAATTCAAGCTTAGCTTTCTAGTTGAAATGGCTGTTTTGAATCTGTATTGTGTACTGCATACAGGACCATCCTTCCTGAAGATCTAACAGCCTCAGTTGTTCAGTATTGAAACCTCAATTTTCAATTTCAATTTATTACCTTACATACTCCAGTTAATTTAAATTCTGCAGTCTAGAGTGTGGGGTAAAATATTTCTGCTTGTGAGTTGTCAACCTTCATGTTTGACTGTTCTATATTTCATTCTTGGGTGGAAACATTTATCAACTTCAGTGTTTGAGTTCAAGTGATTGATTGAAACCAGGAATAAGTCTTTGTCAAATAGGCTCAAGTGTGAGATTTAGCACTGTATGTGGAGCTAGACTGCATTGCTTGTTTTAAAATGTAAATACTGTTATCATTTTTTTTATTTTAACTGTAATGTATTGTATAAATGAATTAATTTTGAAAATGTGTGAACTTTATTTATCCTTGTAACACATTTCAAAAACATATTTCCATTCCAAAACTTTCCAAACTAAATAAGAGTGTAATGAAAAAAAATTAATCAAATACTGCATGTATATACTTTTACATACGTAGCTTATAACAGATCAATACAGCTAATATTAATAATTATCTTGAGATCTTTGCAGACATCTGGCTTTGGAAAAAAGTCCCATCACCTTTTGTTGCTTGCTTGTTAATTTCTCTGTGGCGGTCTCTTGAAACAATTTCTTCAAGAACCTCTCCATCTCCCTTAATTAGTCTGTAAATAAATGAATGATTCCAATTATTCAAACAAGTGGGACATTGTAATCAAAGTAAAATCGAAAAGCCTACCTATGTCGTCCAGTCTCCTCATCATATACTTTGCGTATCACTTGCTGCCGCTTATCCCATTCATCTTTGGTCATAGGCTTCATTGCTTTGGCCCTGTCAGACAGTTCTGGGATTGGGGGCCCTGGAGCAGGTCCTGGCGGAAGTGATAGTGTGATAGTTCCTGATCCTGTTGCAGGATCTGGCAAAGATGTAGAAACCAAAGAAGAAGACGACCCAGCTGTAGTCTCCTTCTTCCTTGCATGTTTTTTCGCCTTTTTTGCTGCTTTTTTAATCTTTTTCTTTTCTTTTTTAAGTTTCTTTTTCATGCGTTTCTTCTCCTTTTTCAGCTTTTTCTTTTCTTTTCTTTTCCTATTGCTATCAGAGTCTGATGATGAAGAGCTACTACTGCTGTCTCTTCTCTTTCTACTTTTGCTCTCTTTCCTCAAAGCACTTTTATCATTTGACTTATTTTCTTCTGACTTTTGCTTACTACGACTCCTTTCCCAACTCTTTCTTCTCTTACGAGTTTCACTGCATGATGATGAAGATGAACTACTGGAGGAACTGGAATCGCTTGAGCTTGTTGAGTGAGATCTCTTTCTCGACATGCTGAGAAAAACTGACAGAAAATTTAATTGTAGATTAAACCTTTAAAGAGTTGCCACAATCAAAGTGAGTAGCTGAAAACATTAAAGAACTAATCAGAAATGCTTACTGTTTCCCAATGTTCAGGAAAAAGTAGCTGTCAACGTCACAATCTAATGCTTTTAAGGGTAGAAAATAGAAGTGACAAATCCATCCACATCTTGTCAATCACTGTAAACATAAATTAAGGTTAGGTCCTCTAATTTATCCGCAATAGTTTTTGCCTAGAGCAACAGTCTATGGTTCAGTACGTCAAAAAATTTACCATCATGTAGACATTCAACCTCCCGGTCCAAAACCTTTCACTGAGGTAAGAGTTTACAGAACCAATCTCATGCAGAGAAGAATTCAGTAAGGCAAGGGGAGAGGAGCGAGTGGTGGTGATGGTGAGAACGGAAGGGGTAAGGGTGGACTTCGCGAATATGCCGGCAGAGAGCAGCACCCTCGACCACCTCACCCACTCCGTACACTTTGGTGCGGTTCTACTCGTCCTCTTCGCCCTTGACTCCGCTTTCTATCCTCCTTCAAATCTCTTCAAGTTTTGAGAACAACCCAGGTGAGTCCTGCCCCCGCTGTCCAAAGGCTTTCAGGGTTGACCTGCTGATGTTTTAATTTTTTCATTGTTCCCTTAATAAGTGAGTTTGTCTGTCAAATATTAGTAGAAAATCGAGGAAATGGTGGTGCAATTCCCTGATACCACGTCTTAAGAGGATGTGCGATGTCCAATATTAAAGTTGCACTGTATTTAAATTTGACGGAAATCAAAACGGTGAACGCGCCAATAGAATTCCCCTGTAGTAATCACTTCATTCGATCTTAGCCATCTATGTCAGTAACGCTGCGCTCGCTTAACATCTAGCATCTATATGTTTCAAACAGTGAATCATATTTGTAGAATATTGGTTCAAGAAGTCTGTCCCATTCTCTGAATTCGATTTCTATTTCTCGATAGAAGTTTTTATAAGGTGTGGGGGTTTGGCGAAACGTTGCCAGTGTCCCATTGCTTAATTAAGCGCGTCAAATGTTGTTTTAAGGTTATGGGTGTCGGCGATCGATGTAGTCTAGGTCCAATCGCGCTGATAAATGGTTTGATTATTCCGAAATCGGGCTATGGGACAGGTTTGCAAATTGTCAGAGCGCGATACATTGGCGTTTATGAGGAGTTTTTTTATCGTAGAGGACGTGACATTTGTGACAGGGATGGGCGGGGTAGGGG
>NW_026267241.1:861258-862887 GCF_000697945.3 Frankliniella occidentalis
CCCCCCCCCCTTTCTCTCCGCCGGCCACGCCCCCGGCCACACGCTCGAGAGCCATCCACAGCTAGTTAGATGATGGAGTGATCACCCTTTGCGCATGGGTGGGTGCGACCAGTCAGGAGTGCCCGGTTTCGCTCTACGGAAAACGGTGCCATCGATCTAATCTAGTCGAGTGATAAGTCCACTCCGCTAGCCAGCGGTTCGGGGTGTGTGTGCGGTATGGTGTAGGGTTGGGGGGGGGCAGAACTCCCACACACACCCCTCTCCAGCACCAAGGGCAGGGGCAGGCACCGGGCAGGGAAAATTGGGGGTAGTGGGTGGGGGTGGGGGGTATGTACCAAGGTGTGGCGGGCGGGAACACCCCGCTGGTGATCGATATGCCGTGCTGCTCACCGTATGCTCACCTTGCAGTCTAGACGGGACTATTTCCTCCAGCAGGGCGGCGCGCGAGCGGCCGGGGGAAGGGGCGATTGTGCGCCGGGCTTGCTGAATGCTCGCCTGTACTGTGCTGTGCGGCACTCGGCTCGGGTCACCAGGATCGCCGTATCGATGATCGTGAGTAAGGCAGAACAACAAGCGTTTTATTGACCATAGTAAAAAGTTTTTGAAGACACACTTGACGGGCTCATGGTCTGATAAATCGATTATCCCTATCAAACATATTTTGAAAAGTGTCACAATCACTTCCTGTCAGCACCTCGCGAAACGTGTTACAGACCAGTAACACGTTTCACAACAACACCTTTCACGACGGAAGGGTGGCCGGCGAGCGGCAGGGCAGGGCCGCATGTCGTGTCAGCCGCGCGTAAAGCCAAAGGCGACACGACGTCGCACTGTAACCCGGAGGTAGTGAAGCAAGCAGCGGCGGTGGTAGAGGGTACGGGCTTGCGGGGGCGGGGCAGGGGTCGGGTCGGGGGGCAGTGGGCAGGGGGCTCCCATTACGCATTGCAGTGTGGTGAGGCCTTCACTCTCGGACCCCGGGCACGTTCCGTCCGACACCAGGTACTCTATTTTCTTGACCCGAATCTTCCCTTATCTCTCCTGCTGCAAGTTTTGTTTCCAGATCAGGGCTATAGTCTTGGTGGCCGAACGAAATATCGCAGCCCATCCCCCAAAACAGTCGTGGTACGAGGTTTTATGCTCATCTCCCACTTGTGTCTTGTACGCTCTTTACGGTTTTCATGGAGGGGAGCAGGGGGGAGGGGGCGGGTCGTGTTCACACCACCAGGGAGGAAATGGCCATTGAGTGACCCCCGTCGTCGTCCTCCGCCTCCCACAAGCAAACAGTGCCAAGCTCCACACACTGGCCGCAACCGGCCCACCCCGGCGGCGCGGCGCGGTGAGGCAGGCGGCCTCTTTTGCTCCCAACGACTCACACTTTCTGCTTTCTGCCCGGCTAGGTGAGGGGGGGGGGGGGCTTCTACTGTTTACATTGGCGCGGCGCAACGGATGACGGCACGAGCGGCCGCGACGTGGTCGGCGTTATCTCGACCTAATCACGCTGGTCGGGGCCGGAGCGATAATGTCCGCGAGGGAAGTCCGGATATTGGCGCGGCGTGTTACCTGCGTTACACCACCCGATCCTGCACCACCACGCCGCCGTCGGGCCCCTCCCGCGTCCGCGACCCCGCC
>NW_026267241.1:868889-869926 GCF_000697945.3 Frankliniella occidentalis
GCCAGCTGGAGAGAGGGAGGGGGAAGGCCGGAGGGATCCAGTTGGGGTTGGCTGCAGACGGGTGGCGCCAACTGCTCTGCGCCCTCCTGGTCCTTCCGGTCCTTCCCCTTACTTCCCCCTCCCCCATGCCTCCCGTCGGCTCCAGCATCTCCAGCTCTCGGAGAATGAAAGGAGGGACAGGAGACAACTGGAGACGGTGGAAGTGGATGTGGTCGTCGAACTATGATCTGCGCCCGTAGTAATACCGGGTCGCCGTGGAGGGTTCCGGGCGCCGCCGCCAGTAGGCAACCCATCGACCAGCTCGTCTGCGCCGGTGGCCGGCCGTAGGCGTCTCCACCGTGGAGACCGATCCTCAAATATGATACTGACACTGACCCGGGCCGGGCTTGAGGTCATAACTTTTGTCCTCATCTGGACCAGGCGATGCCGATATCCCTCCCCACTGTCGCCGTCGGGGAAGCCCGCTATCGCATATTTGAATGACGCATTTGTACCGCCCGAATAAAAAAAACTCCGTTTTGGCGCATTTACAAAAAAAAAAATAAAAAAAATTCTTGTATGAGTCTATTAATCAATTTGGATTGGAGCGATACATGTTGGACAAACAGCTTGTCCCAGTTGATTGATAGATTCCCAAAACGTAATTGATTTCACATGCAATAGCTCATTTGTCTAATGATTCTTCTTTCTGGGGGAAATTTCTCTAGTTGAGTGTTTGTGTCTCTACATATGAATCCCAGCCATACCCTAATCTTCTGTAATGAGTGAGTACCTCATTATTGCTCATCAAAACTGTCTGTTTTCTATCATCGCATTTTCTTTTTGTAATCACGTCAATTGGTAGCGGGTGCCTAAAATTAAATGCTTCTCCTCTAAACGTCGGACTTACAATATGTTTAACGCCTGGGAGGGGAAGGGAGGTGTGGGTGGGTGGGAAAGAGTTTGTCGCCCCGACTAAACGATCACAAGTTGTCAAGGAGAATGCCAAGACGCGAAGGAGGGGAGGGGGCGCGGGGAGAGGATGTGCTTCCCTGGCC
>NW_026267241.1:879160-885532 GCF_000697945.3 Frankliniella occidentalis
CGCCCCACCCCGCCTCACCCCGTCCGCGCTACCCCGCCTCACACCACCTCGCCCCGCCAGGCCGTGCTGGCCGCGGGGAAGGCCGGCGGGAGAAACAGACCTAGCTCACTTTACTCATGCGGTTGTTTTTTTGTCTTTCGGGCTAAAAATAGCATCGGGTCAGCATCGCCCGACTGGCGCCCTGGCTTTGAGGCTCGTGAAATGTGGACCACTGGCGCTGGAAGCGAAGCAAAAACAAAAATGTGTCGGGAAAATATATTATAGAGGTGTGTTTCTGTTCGCGAAGTATCGGATCATGCAATGCAAATAAGATTCGAAATTGGATTACCAAAAACTGATACGGATCGAGGGCAGCGCGGTCCCCCCTCCCCTCCCGGTCCGATGCCATTTCCGATATTGCATTGCAGGGTGTAATGGATGCACGGCGCCACAGGCTAATCCATTCCTTTACGTGGGGCCGGAACGCAGGGGTCGAAGGGGCCCAAAGGGACATGCCACTATGACCAATACGCCTTAACTGATGATTGAAAAAAAAACACATGTAATTTCCAGGACCCGAAGATGACCGACTGGTTGTGGGAGGTGCGGGAGAGCTCGGAGCAGAAGAAGATCTTCCAAAACTGGCGAAAGGACAAACTCGGATTTGTCTTGAAGGCGGATCGCGATCACCGATTCCCAAAGAAACGGAAAAACGTAAGATCTGAGATAATATACATTGCAAAATGGCGTGAACATGAGAGACACGAAGTGGAAGTTTCAATTTCAACCTGGGACTGATTTCAAGTGTGATTGGTTCCAGGACCCAAACTCTAAGTACCAGGAGTACCAACTAATGACTTCTGTGTCCATGCCCGTGTACGACCTGCGAGAGAACGCGGTGAGTTATTCAATACCCATGCTTGTAAAGTCATCACAAACCTATACATTATTTTTACTAATACTTCTAGGTTAAATTGTACGTGGGTCATGTACTTCTAATAATGCAGGGTACATTGTTACTTGAATTACACTACCTTTCCTTTCAGCCCTGATCTGTTCCTTCGTTTGCGGTGGTATAATTTAATGACATTTTCTATGATAGGGGTCTTATATAAATATTGTCTAACTTTGGGTAATCCCCATGGCTTGTTTTTAGCGCTGTCTGACATTGTACTACCTCTATTTTCAGAACATCTCTGAGCGCGTTCTTATAAACGAAGCTTATTGGGTTACTGAGACCAGAGAGGTATTTTCTGTTCCCTCTTGTCCTCTGGACTAGACCTCACATCTTAGTCTGTTTGCGTAATTCGTTTCTGGTAGTATGCAGGTATGTTCATAGTATTAGGCAAATCCTTTGAAGTCCGCATCAAAGTTGGTGTTTCGCCCCTCACATCACAATGTAGATCGATTTGTAGGGTACAAAAGTTGTGAAGAGAGGGTGGTATATTGTTCTCAACCAAACCACATGTAAGAGGCTTGTCTAAAAAGCCCGTAGTAAAAAGAGTATTGAGAAATTTTAAAGCATACCTAAAGATATTTTATCTGTTTTACCACTTAGAGTAGACAGAACGAAATGTATATATTTCGAGTTACAGTATAAACTTTAGTCATGTGAATACATAAAACCTCACTAAATATTTTATGTAGAGTAGGGCAGACAAACTGCGTCCCGCCGTAGCTAAGTGACTCCTTTTTTGTGTATATATTTTCAACTTTAATCAGTTAGGTACGGTCCGATCCGATCGTTCCAAAAGGAATTCATAAACAAGCCGTGTCATTTACATCTAGAAAGAAATTTAAGGCGAAATATAACGGTTGGTAGATTAGGGTTGGGGCAAGGGAGGGAAGACACCGAACGGGTGACAAACCCGATCTCATAATCATAACAAGCCTTTTACAGTTAACCCGGGAGCCTTATGCACAGGAATACCACAAAAGGAGCCTCGTCCATCAAGGATCGACATCACATACTTTGGATTGCAGTTCTTTGGGAGATCTTTTGGCAGATCTTTTGGACGAACGGATGGCGTTGCCCGAACAATGTACACTTCTTTTTCAATTTACCGAGTCGTAGATACGGGTACTGTAGCGGGGGATGACGGTAGGCGGGATTAGTTCCTAATTTACTTACTGCGAATAGCATTATTTCTGTGTAAGTGAACAGTTTCTGTACATGGTGATAAGTAAATAGCTCGTCGAAAGTAATATTTCTTTCTACAGCAAGTGTTGATTTTTGTAGTGCTGTAATCATTCGCCAGCCGAGTTGGCCGTACGGTCATGTATGCGTACTTTTAGATCCAGCAGAGCAGTTCCTGTTTGCAGTGGTCAACGCCAGTCTCTTAGCAATAGCGTAGTTCATTCATTCATTGTTTTCATTCCACCCCCCCCTTATGTAATTTTGTTGTACCACGTGTGATTGTCTGTAGTCGTATGACATTTGTGGTGCACACGAGTGGAAGCACGGTCGGTCAGAGGCTCGCTGTGCAGCGCGCCTGTCAGCTGCAGGGTAGGCAACCCGTTGTCCACCAAAGCGTTGTGTGGCCTATCGCAACAGGCCTGGCCGTGCACTCGTGGGCATCCCACCTATTTGTTTGAGACGTTGGATAATGTATCGGGGTTACAGCCCACTGCCCATAGCCCCATATCTTCTCACTTAATGCTCCCTGCAACATTTTTATCATGTCGTATTTATAGAATTTTATTCTGTAGAAGATATCAGATGACAATTGTATTTGTGTGTAGCTATGAACAAAATGTGTAGGAATATAGATGTCCTAGTTGGTAGTCTCGTCGACTTTTTTCGTAAATGTGTGGACATCAGCATTACAAAATGTATTGTTAAATGTTTAACTGAAAGTATCTGTATTTATTGAAATGCAAAATGCGGCCTTGTTTTCTGACGCAGTTTTGTGTTGCAGACTCGCATTGCCAACCTCCTCGGTGTGGCTGGAACCGACGTCCCAATGCAAGAGATACAGCGCTTGATGAACCCCTACAAGGTGCGCAACGTTATTCTATTTCAATTGATACATTCATCAAATTTCTAATGTTTACATTTATTTGAGTTTTTTTTACTGATCTGCAGCTCGGAGTGAACGCGTACGCTTTTCTTGTGACGAACAATGGTTATATTCTGTGTCATCCTGATCTTCGTCCTACCGTAAGTGGCAATATAATTTTTTTAAAGGTAAATTCTGAAAGTGTGTCAAGATTTACTGATGTAGTTTTTTTCTCCATCGACAACTTTAGTTTGGCGACATCTTAAAGCCGAGTTACAACGCTATTGATTTCGCCGAGGTAGAGTTGGTGGACGACAACCGGGGCCCACGGGAGCTGGATCCGGTGCTAACACAGGTCAGAAGAAGCGTATATTTTATACACATTTTTGTGTGTTATTGCAACAACCTTACTAAGTTTTTGAGTGTTTTCTGTACAGCTGCGCGATGACCTCATCAACCAAAACAACGGGTCAAAGTACATCGACGTGAAATATCATTACGACGACATGGTGAGCTAAGTTATCAGCTGGTACATGAATTGGCCACAGTAAGTGAGGATGAGGAATTTAGTTGTAACTCGTTTTCTTGTGGATTTGTAGCGCCGTGTCGGTATGGTCAGGCGCCACTTTTACTACCGGCCGCTGCTCAACTTCTCCTTGGCGATTGCGATCCCGGAGCCGTACGGCACCCACCGGGTTAGAGCGGAGCTCGAGGTTCGTCGTTGGCACTCTGAAGGTGAGCAAAGCTAAAGTTCCTACGTAGAAGATCACACCTACCTCCCCCTCCCTACCCTACTTTAAAAAGAAAAATAATCTGAAAACGTGTTTTTGTTGCAGTCAAGGGCAGTCTTCTGAATTTCTTCAAAGGGAAGAACTGGAAGGTTCATCCAGATTGGTGAGTGTTCCGGATTAACGTATTTTCTGGACAAGATTCAGTCAGCGTGCTCGTTACTGTAATTAACAAGTTGATTTTCTTCTGCTTACCAAAGGGACTACTGCAAGTACCTGTACGATTCGGAACACAGCTTCGAGAGCCCGGAGGCGGAGCTGCTTCACTTCGCCAACAAGACTAACAATGTCGGCTGGAAGTGGCTCACCAAAAGCGACTTTCGCTCCCCAGAGCATACAGGTAAATAAATAGTAAAATTACTTAGTGTGTAAACATTATGCATTTGTAGTAACAAAGTTTACAACGAACTGCGGTAGAGACGCTGGTCCTAAAATTACTTTACAGCATCGTTTATAATAGTAACTCCATTGTATGCCTGTCATTTAACGTACCAGGCGGCTGATTCACGCCGCGCACTTCTGTAGGTATACTGTACCGCATGCACGAGTGCGGGTGAGCTTGCCTATCGCCCCTGTCCACGGCGCCTTACGAGCCGAGCGAGTAGGCAGCCCACCCGCACTTGTGCATGCGGTACAGCATAACCACAGAAGTGCGCGGCGTGAATCAGCCACCTGGTATAATGCATATAGCTGTTCCGCATTTATGTTTATTTGCGTTTCTACTGAGCCACTAAAGAAGACGACGGTATTAATTAAGCATAGCTTCCTCTGTTCCAGGGAACACCTCCAACACCCCATACAACAAGGACCATTATTTCTGTGAGTGCGATACGAGAACTACCATGCCCAACAATTTATTTATTCATTATTATAATTATTATAATTATTATTAATATTCATTACAGGTGATAGATCGCTTTTCCAGTCGGTCATCATGGACGCCAAGGCCACGCAATGGTTCAACAGTAACCTGTCCGCCCCGGTTGACAAGGGGTAAGTGGTCCCCTCTCTTGACACACGTGCTGTAGCTCAACTTTACACAGTTTTAATCTAATTCGTCGCACTTGCACTGCGTTTCGCGAAAATTCACGTCACTCGATATATCGAAAAGCTTTCGATTTCTCTAGCGCATGAGCACCAACTCCGGAGTTTTGTCTTTTCATCCCGTTCAAACGGGTTTTCGTTTTCATTTAATAAACATTATTTCATCACTTTTTATTCCGTCTTATATTTCTCTTTACGGTACTAACTCATGGTTTGATTTACTTTATGCACCAAAAAGAGCTTTAGCGCTGCTGCTCTTGTTACTTCCAAGGTAAAGTATTCGTGTGATGTTTGCCACCTCGTATGCATGCCACACGTGACCGTAGCACGAAGCTGCCCCGCGTGCGACTTGCCTACCTCCCGGGCGGCTAGGCGCGCACCACACCTCAGGGACCATACAGAAAGTACATCCGTCTTCGTCCGATTCATTCGCGGCAGATCATGTGAGAGCTCGGCGCCTGCGAGGCTCGGGGTAGGCCAGCCCGCAGTACACGCATGCACCGCATGTGAGATAGTGCCTATCTACCAGGCGCTAGAGAGCCAGCAGAGGCTGGACTTGGCATGTTGGTGACGGCGAATGACGGGCGTGCTTCCTGAATGATGCCCCATCGTCCGAGCACTACCCTAGATTAAACGCCCTATATGGTTCGAGGGGCATGAGAGTGTTTCGTTGGGCATACTTGATTCAGTGAAAATAAAATAAAATTGGGTTAGTAGAAAGTTGTGATAATTGTTGGCAGTCGTAACGCGTTGTTCATTTCCCTGTTGCGGTGATGGCAACGGAAAGCAGGCCTCCTTGTTTTCCATCTATAAATATCACATATACAGATTTTGAATAAATATTAGAGCTGTGCTTTACGTCTCGAGCGGGAGCTGCTTCCATTAATTTATTCAATTTGTTTTAGACGCTCTAAGCACGTTGCAAGTATTGTACGAAAAGAGTTTGTCATGTGTGTGTCTTCCCCTTGGTCTTCCCATTTTTCTCCCGACCATGCCGCAAGGATTTTCCCAAACAAACCAAATGTACTTATTTTTTGTTCACGTCTGCTGCAAGGATATTTATCGTTGTCTTTCGCTCTCTCTTTTATTCTCCCTGTTTTCAAGCTGCCTCTACAACTTCGTGGGAAATGTCGTGACTGCATTGCCATGTCAAGTGTGAAATTGACAACACTAGAGTGCAACACGTCACTCGTCGAGTTTTTTGTGTAGTTTTTCCACCTCCGAGTAAGAAATTGTGTCATTGGAATGGCATAAAAACTATTTACACGTCGAAAATTTATGGGCATGGCCAACGAGTCTCACATTTACGTAGGGCCCCGTGCGTTAACATTGTGCACGGGGTAGCTGAGCGAAGTGCATTAACTTTACAGAAGACATAAAAAATATAGAACAAAACTGTACCGAATGAGGGTCCGCCTAGTAGGTAGGCAACCGGTCGTCTGATCCTTGAACGTGAGAGATGGGGGGGCCTTCTAATTATTCCGTCTCTATGGTGAGATGTGTAAGGGATAAAGAATTTGTCTCAAGATCCCTGTATGTGCATTTAGGCAACCTACTGTGCA
>NW_026267241.1:887242-889223 GCF_000697945.3 Frankliniella occidentalis
TTAAACTCAAACCGTTACGAACGAAAAGCTCCCACTTGTTTTTCCTTGAATTATAGATGTTTAGTCAAACTCACATTCCGTCCATGGACAAGCCGCTTTCCAGAAAAAGTGGAACGTAAAAACAGACAGACAGACTCACGACGGAGACATCGCCTGACCCCTCATTGACTTGGACTGAGCTTCGCTCAGCGAAAAACCTGTGTCATTTCGAGATTATTTTTATTAGTCACGACGTACAAAATATTATTTGTCTCGGGTTGTCAGTTACGCACTTGAGACGTCAGTGTTTGTGACCATCCTTGGTCGAGCGCACCCCACTTCTGCAGATGTCTGACTGTGAAACGCCCTGTTGCAGGAAGGAGTACCAAGCCCGCTACGGTTTCTGTGTGGCATTTGTCGCAACGCACAGCGGGTTGACCCGCTGGATCGACTTCCACGCCAACGGCCACGACGAGAACCACGACGACCAGTAAGCAAGGGGCTTGGGGAGACGGGATACAGTACAAGAAATAACAAGGACAACTACTACAAATTTCGTGCATTTTTTTGTCGTTTTAGACACTTCAGCGAGATTCACAACCGAGCTATCGACGAGCTGTGGTACCAGCGCGCGGTCGAGCAGTACGAGGAGAACAACGCCAGCTTCGTGTACTCCGTGCCGCACCAGGAGTCAGGTAGGCCACCCGCCCACCAGGACAGACGCGCGCTTCTTCGTTGTGTAACTTTTACACTAGAATTGCCTGATCATGAATAAAGGTCGTATGGCACCTGTTCTCATTTAGAACTTGGACGGCTTCTTTCGTCCCCCTAACTTTTTTAAAATTTGAAATGAGGACATTTAGTTTTTACAGTAAGCAACCATCATAGTAGACTCGTTTGTGTTGTTGTGGTTCTTGGTTCTTCGCGGACGCACATTGGGTGCCACTAGACGGAGGACTAGCGTAGACCTAGTGCGCACACGTTCACTGGGAAGGTACTTGTTCGTACACATGTCATAATCACCGATCTATACGTTCTGCTTTGTGTATGAAATCAGCTATGAACAATGTTTCCCAATTTTATACTTATGACCGATTTCGTACATAAATCGGTATGAGTCGATCAATGCAAAAGTACGACTACAACATGTACAAAGAGGTATCGGGTGTTTTGATGCACGTACCGGTGCGGGCGGGTTCGCCTATTCACTAGGGGCCACGCTGCCTGACAAGAAGAGAAAATTAGGCAAACCCGCCCGCTCCGGCGCATTTACCGAAACTTCCGGTATTTTCCCAGTTAGTGAGCACTGGCGTACAACATAACGGCAACGCCTCAGAACCCGCACTGGGTTTGCGTTTCCATAGGGCGCCCCAGCAGCATACTACTACATTGGCTCTTTTGGAATCAACCGCTCCTCATGCATCCTGCCCGTCTCGCTTGACTAGTGCCCACCATTCTCACGTTTAGCCTCATAGCCATGCCAGAATAAAAACATTTCGGCTTTCTTTCTCTCTTCTTCTGGATATTGCTGCATCCTCATACAACAGGTCTAGGCGTACTGGATGGTCGTAACTGCAGAGGTGAAAATCTCATTTTCTCGATGTAAATCTGGCCGGAAGGTGCGGGAGAAACTGGATGCTGGGCCCAGACTCTGGTATCTCCTGCTCCTCGCCGGCCCTGTAGGCGGGGAGGGTTGCAGGACGGCCGGCGCTGGCGGGGTCCTTCTCACGCCCGACCTGTCCTGCCGCCCTCCCGCACCCGTGCTTCTGTGATAGCTGCTCGCTGAGTAGAGCTGCAGTAAACCGAAAATAAACCGCTTATCACGTCATCTGCTTTGCGTAGCAGGCATTGTGTAAATTATACGTACTTGGACGTCTTAGACGACCGCCAATAAAGTGACGTAGGGAACAGACTCCGAGTCAGACGGTCAAAGACATGTCCGATTAACAATACGACAACCGCCGGTTACCCTCGTAAAGTGGCTTTTATAAAATCATATTAA
>NW_026267241.1:892875-893935 GCF_000697945.3 Frankliniella occidentalis
CCCGCCGAGTAGCTCTGGCCATCCCGACGGCGAGGGTCGCGCGGGGCCCGCGGCCGCCTCTCGGGCGCTCGCTGCGGGTCCAAGGACCGAGCGCTGCGCCGGTTCAAGACGCCCAGCTCGCTGGCCGCGTACGGAACGGGCCCATCCCTCGCACTCACGCACACCGCACTAGGTCCGTCTCTCTCGCATCGGGCCAGAAGTGGCCCGCGGTCACGATGTTTGTGGCCCCTGAGTGGCGCCGGTTAGCCGTCGCGCCTGCGAGACTTTGGATAGGCAAGCCCGCCGTACACTCATGTACTACGGACACGATAAGTTGCCTATCTATCGGGTGGTGTGAGGGCCTTGCTACGGTTAGAGAACTTGGCAATTTTCTAACATGCCCGGACGAATGAGGTTGACGGACTTTCTGGGATAAGCTTAGGACGATCCTTTCCGCAGTATTGATATATGTAGGTGGTAATTGACCTTTGCCCGATTCGTCAAGCAATGTTGTTTGACGTTTCATAGTCCCTTATTACGTCTTTATCTTTTTTTTATAACATTTTATCTTATTTAATAAGAATTTTACGACGTCATGTATGACGTTATAAGATTTTATAACCCTTAAACCATTAGAGTCAAAAGAGGCCTGAATGCGTTGTAAGATTTTATAAGTGTGTTGTTGCTCTTAACAAAGACGTATTAGCTTTTTATAAAGTGCTATATAAGCCTTATTAAACTTTTAAAACACAGCCCAGGCCGTCTGCTGTTTATTACTCTTTATAAAACAACGTTTATAATATCTTATTAAAGTGTTGAAAATTTTATAACCGTTTCTTAGTTTGTTGTAACATCTAATGAAACACTTTATAAATACAGCTTGGTTACTTGTCTTTATAAAGAATATTCTTATGAGATTTTATAAGAAAAGTGTTACTCTTTATACCACTTAATAAATGATTATAAAACCTCACATTTCTTATAAAAACTTATATGTTTCATGGTTTTTTATAACAGTTGGTACTAAAATTTAATAGCAAGTAATGAAACGTTTATAAAGTTTTACTAAAATTTTATAAAC
>NW_026267241.1:893985-898736 GCF_000697945.3 Frankliniella occidentalis
ATTTACATAGATATAGGGCGGTGAACATGGAGGGACAAATTTAAAAATAGTGGTAGGATTGACTAATAATTAAATATTGTTAATTATTTCAACACTCCTCCTCAATCCGAAGACATTTTTAAATATTTACAACAGTCTTCATGCAGTATTCTAACTAAAGGTTTTGTTAACACATCAGCAGGCATGAGCCTGGAAGGCATGTATTGAAGCTCAATACTTCCACGTTGCACACAGTCCCTTACATACTGTTTTCGTACTCCAAAATGCTTGGTCCTGGTACTGAAGTTTTGTGAGTACGCTGTTTCCAAAGCACTCTGATTATCATTAAAAATGGTCACAGTCTGCTCTCCACAATTGAACATTTCTTCAATTAGTTCATTAAGATATAGTGCTTCTCTTGTAGCCTCAGTCACTGAGATATATTCTGACTCTGTTGACGACAACGCTATTAATCCCTGCTTTTTGCTTTCCCATGTGATCAAGTTTCCGTCCAAGGTAAACAGATAACCACTGTGAGATTTGTAGTCTGTTTCGTCTCCTGCAAAGTCAGCATCAGCATACCCTGTTATGCAGAATGTTGGATTTTGACTCCTGTGGTATGTCAGTCCCATGCTTTTTGTATGTTTGAGGTATCTCAGGACTCTCATGGCCAATGCGTAGTGCACTTCAGTGTAATTTGAGTTAAACTGACTCAGATAGCTCACTGTGTAGGCTATATCTGGTCTTGTGTTCGTACTCAAGTATAGAAGGCACCCAATTAGCTCTCGGTATGGTAAGGGGTTTTCCCTTTCTCCAACCTTTCCTTTCCGCAGTTTAGCAGGGATTTGCTGATCAGTTCTTTCACTTGCAGCCTTCTTTCTTTTTCCTTTCTTTGCAACAGTATCGTCTGACGAGACTTTTTCGTCTTTTAAATTTCCAGTCTTTGGAAACACAGGCCTTCCATCCATTGGTGTATATTTTACATGACAATCTGCCATTCCATATTCAGCAAGTATTGATTCTATATAGTTTTCTTGGTGAAGTTTCAGGGTGCCTGCATTCCAGTCCCTTTCAATCTTCATTCCAAGACAATTCTGGGCTTCTCCCAGGTCCTTAATTTCGAATTCTAGCTGCAATGCAGTTAACAATTCATTCTTGTCTTTTGTTAAGTTATAAATTACAAAGAAATCATCCACATATAGAGCTACCATGATTACACTAGTCTTTGTACTCTTAATATAAACACACGGTTCATCAGGGAAGTTCTTGAATTTCAGTTTCTTCAAGACCTTATCTGCCTTTTGATACCAGCTTCGAGCGGCCTGTTTTAAGCCGTACATTGCCTTTTTAAGTTGACATACATGGCTTTCTGAGCCTTCTACAGAGAAACCCTCAGGTTGGCACATGAAAACATCCTCTGACAAATCACCATACAAGAAAGCTGTTTTTACATCCAAATGATCTATTTTTAGATTGAAATTTACTGCCACTGAGAATAACATCCTCAAAACACTCCTCCTGATCACAGGTGCAAAGGTCTCATGATAGTCTATTCCATGAACTTGGGTGTATCCTTTTGCAACTAACCTAGCTCTGTATATTGTATTGCCATCCTTATCCGTTTTTCTGCGGTAGACCCATCTGTTGCCAACAACTTTGGCTCCAGTGGGTAGAGGCACCAGTTCCCATACTGAGTTTTTCTCGAATGAGCCTATTTCATCTATCATTGCCTCGAGCCAATGATCACTTTCTGTGCAGTTCATTGCCTCATTGAAATCTTTAGGAATGAAAAAGGTTGATGGTTCAGTGTGAAGATCAGTTTCTTCATTCACTTCACCTATACCATATGCAACGAAACCTGGGAACTCTTTGGGTTTCCTTTTCCTCTTTCCCATTTCCCTACTGACTGTTGCAATGTCAGGATTTCCCGACTCTTTTTCTGTTGCAAAGATTTGTGCCGCTGGGTCTGTTTCCCTGGGCAAATTTGTGGATGTATGTGCATTCCAGAAAGATTCTGGTTGGACAGCTGTCTCTGTCGGTTCAGTTTGTTTTTCTTTTATTGGTTGAACTTCATTTTTAGAGTTCTCCTGTTTTTCAGGTGTTGTAATTGGTTGGTTTTCTTTAGCTGGGAAGATATTTTCATAGAATTTGACACTGGCAGTTGTGAATATTTTTCTAGATTCCATGTCCAGTAGTTTAAAGCCCTTTCTCTCATCATCTAAACCAACAAATATGCAATTTTTACTTCTATCTCCCAGCTTTCCATTTCCTGATACATGCGCATTTGCGAGGCAACCAAAAACCCTGAGTTGGTCAATGGATGGTTTTTCCCCTGTCCACGCATGTTGAGGGACCATGCCTTCTAATGCCCTTGTGGGTGTAACATTTTTTATGTACACAGCCAGGGACAAGGCTTCTGTCCAATATCTATTTGGTAGGCCTGCCATTTTTAGGAGTGCCCTTACCTTTTCCATCAGTATTCTATTTGCCCTCTCAGCCACTCCGTTTTGCTCGGGTGTTTCTGGACAAGAAAACTGTCTGATGATCCCTTCCCTTCTCAGATAGTCTTTAAACTCATTGCTACAATATTCACCTCCATTGTCTGATCTGAGTATCTTTACATTCTTTTCTGTAAAATTTTCCACCATGTTTTTGAAATCAATGAATTTTTCAAGTACTTCGTCTTTTGATTTTAACATTGCTACCATCGTGTACCTTGTACAATCATCTATAAATGTAACAAAATATTTGTAATTATTCCAGGAGGGACCATCAGTTACTTGACATACGTCTGAATGGATAATTTTAATGATGTCATCAGCCCTCCTAGCACCTTTACTTCGGAAGGAGGCTCTGACCTGTTTTGATTTGTCACAAGTGTCACAATTTTTTGATTCCTGTTTTTCAGAAATACCATCTACAAGATCATTGTTTATCATTTGCTTAATATAATCTTCATTAATGTGTGCCAGTCTGTGATGCCATAGCTCTAAATTTTCTGAGTTTAATGTGCTTCTGGTTTGAAAAATGAAGTTAGTCTTGGCTTGTTCAATTTTAAATTTAAAAATGTACGTGCCATTTACCTCCTCCGTTTTGAGAAGAGGTGCACCAAGGGTATGAATATTTTTGGATTCAAAAATCTCACAAGTGTTGTTTCGAAAAACTGTTACCAGACCAGATTTAGATATACTAGCCACTGAAAGTAAGTTGGAGGTTAACCCAGGCACATATGTCACACTACTGATTTCTTCAAGCCCAATATCATTATTAGCAATTAATTTTATGTCACCTTTTCCTTTGGTGTAAAGTGTTTGCCCGGCAGCACACATAACAGGTTCCCTATTAATTTCACAGAAGTTTTGCAAACTGCGCAGGTCACCTGTCATGGTTTTAGAACAAGCACTATCAATATACATTTCATAATCTTTATTTCCATTATCCTGCACAACAATATTATTACTAGTACTACTACAGCCAGCTTTGGCCATGTTTGCCACAGTCTTCTTCACAACCCAGCTGCGGGGCCCTTTGGGACCATTGTCACTATCAGATATTTTAAACCTTTTTGGTTGATTAACACTTTCACTGTCCTTCTTGAAATGGCAGTCCTTCTGATCATGATTTGTCCGCTGACAATGTGGACACTGTGGAAATGGTCCTTTGAAGCATCTGCTGGTTGGGTGGTTTGTCTTCTCACAGATGTAGCATTGTGTCTGCGTCGTCTGCTGTTGCTTGTTTTGATATTGATGGCCGGCCTCCGCCTTCTTCACGAAGCCACCACGGCCGCCGCGTCCTCGTGACTGGTGTCGCCCTCTGGAGGCCGCCATGTTGTGTCCTCCATCTTGGCGGGAAGAACCGGTGAATTTGAACACCTTGTGGTGTCCCTTTTTGGCGGCGTCTGTCTCCTCAACCCGAGCCTCCTTTAGGAGTTCATCCACCACGGTGGCGAATTGGAGCGTCGGCTCCTCCTCGCCCGGCAACACCACGGCAGCCGTCCTTTCGATGAGCTGGCGGAGCTGGCGCATCTCTGGTCGCAAATTCCGCAGCAGCAGAATCGCGGCCATCTCATCTTCGATCGGCTTCCCGGTCACGGCGATGGAGGAGACAGCTTCCTTCACCGCCATGACATACTCGCGGAGAGAAGAGAAGCTGTGGTGCTTGATCTCGAAAAGCTCATACACCAGATTTATTCGGCGGTGGACGCCCTTGTCCTCATACACTGAGACGAGGGCGTCCCATGCCTCCTTGGCGTAATTGGTGTCCAGGACGTGGACGAGTACGGCTGGGTCCAGCGTGGTCACTATTATGCTGTGAGCATCCCGGTCGTCGATCATTTCTTCTGCCTGGGGTTGGTCGCGCACGTTTTGTGGCGGCAATGCTTCCAAGCATTGTTGCATCTCGCCCTGCCTGAGATAAATCTTCACGAGAAACTTCCAGGCTTTCCAATTTTCAGGTCCCTTCAGTTTCTCAATACCCGAGACATTAATGTTCCTTTTTGGCTGTTGATTTTCACTGTCTTGCCTTAATTGTGCGTTTCGCCTGGTGGCAGCCATCTTGAGCACAAATCACTTAGCACTTCACTTGCACTGATTTAACCGATAGTTTGTTCACTCACACTTTTCACAGATTCGCTATTTCGACTCGCGCAGTGATAGCGTGTCACCTGGAGCGCATAACCTGTTGTAATTTAAAGTTCTATGAGCGAATTTAGAGTCTGATGCAATTGGATAATTGGGACGATAGGTCAACGAAGTAAACACCGTAGCTGCTGG
>NW_026267242.1:0-6056 GCF_000697945.3 Frankliniella occidentalis
CGCCCCTGCCCAACGCCGCCCACCGCGCCCACGCCGACTAAGGGCCATCAACAGAAATGTATGGCCGAGCACCCCGCCCCGCCCCGCCCCTGCCCAACGCCGCCCACCGCGCCCACGCCGACTAAGGGCCATCAACAGAAATGTATGGCCGAGCAGAGAGCAGGCCTGCCCGCAGGCTGCTGCTGCTGAAGCAGGGAGGGCCTAACTGGGGCGTCCACGTGCAGCGGTGCGTGGGGCGGGCTCAGGAAGGGGGGACGGAAAGTTATCGCTGGGCACTCGGAATTGCAAGCAATACGTAGGATCGAGCAGCGTGGTCGTGCAGCTCAGTACGCATTACCTATAACACCGTAGTCCCTCCATGGTTCTTACAAGAACCAAAACGGAAACAGGAAACATTTAAGAGCATAGGACAGCTCGGTTGCAAAGGTCAAAAGTTTCTTCAAAAACTGGGACCGCGTTCTTCTGTTATTGTATTCGCGGATATAGTTCCCTCGTCACCACCCACGACCGCCGGGTGACGTGCGAGATGCGGTGCTCTGCGGTGCCGTGTCGCGTCTGCCAGTGGCGTGTCCAACACGGCGCGCGCCGCGCCAGACATCCATCACATAACTCACTCGCCACGCGAGGCTGCGGAGAGACGTTAACTGCCCGCCTGACAAAGGGAATGCAGCGTGGCAGCGGGATGCGTCGCGGGGCACGGCCGGTCCGGCCAGAGCCTTGTGCAATATGGACGAGGCTATAGAGAGAGGCGCAGTCTGGAGAGGATCTCAAACACGCAGCGATAAAGGAAATCGACGAGATGACGGATGATTACCACAACGTTATTTCAGAACAGAAAGATTATCAAACTTTAGAATCAAAATTCCTTCATATGAATCGCAAACAAGTAGGATATTTCATTTTTATCGTATTCTTGCAAGGCACACACAATACAAATGTCAAAGGAAATATTTTGTCCACAGCAAAACTCACATCTTCCAGGAATAAAAAGTGACAAACTTGTGTGTTCCTGCTATCCGAAAATTCGTCAGTGTCTGAGTACACAAAATAATAAGAACGTGAGTATGAAAATTATCGGACGTATGAAAACTGCAATGTGCCATTCGGCCTCGCCACGTAGCTAGACTGTTCCGCAATGCACGCGTGTGGGCGGGTAGCCTACTCGCTCGGGCCGCATCGGGTAGATGGTCAAACTCGTCGCGGCACGTGCGCGTCCGTCCGTGTGGTACGAATGTGAACGGGGGTGTATCGACCACCCGGTAGGAAAAAAGGGGGATAGAGCGCGCTGCTGCATCCGCATCCGAAGCTTGCGTGGAATACATTGCAAGGGGCGAGGCGTGGCGTGGCGGGGGAGCGCGAGTTATGAGTATCACGCCAATGTTTTGCACAGGGAGAGTACTGCAGCGGCGCGGAGGCTGGAACACACAGCGGCGCCCCTTGCCACCGGCTCCGCCCCATACGCACGCCGAATAAAAATGCGGAAGCCGAGAGGAGATAGCGGACCGAGCGCCTCTTGCTCGGGTCGAGCCGGGCGGGGAGCTGCCGGGGCCGGCGAGCGAGGTGCGTTATAACTCCGAAGAGACCGGGACCTCATTCGCAAGGTCATATATCCCGGAGGCCGGCGCGGGAAATTCAGATAGCCCGAGCGAAATGTAGGGCAGGGCGCGGAGGAGCGGGGAGACCGCGGGCCGACGCAGCTGGGCGGGGAGGGCGGGGAGGACCTCCGTTGGGAAACGCCGGCGCGGTCTCAGCCTCTTTGCGCGCGCGAGCATGGGGCAAATAGATCGAGAGAGCGAGAGCGAGCGAGCGAGAGAGATAGAGAGACAGAGGCAGAGAGAGGAAGAGTGAGGAAGAGAGAGAGAGCAAAGAAGAGAAAGGTAATAAGACAGAGATAAAGGGGCAGGAAGGCGAGGGCGCAGGCGTACGCAGACGGACGGTGTTCCCGGTGAGATATGCGCGTTATGAAGACACGGGCCCCCAAGGGGGCGCAGGGGGCCGCGGCATGCGTGTTTTAGGGACTCCCCCCAACCACCTTTCCCTCTAATCGCCCCCTCCCCCTTTCACCCTGCTCCTCCCCCGTGACGTGACAGTCGCTTTTAGTCATTGACCCGACGCTCGGGGCGCGCGCAACTTTGTTGGAAGCCCTATAAAACTAATAGGTAGCAAAGAAGATAGTGCCCCGCCGCGCCCGCCCGGCCCGGGCCCTTCAGGGGTTAGCACTACTAAAATCTGGACGACGTAAAACTCCCACGACAGACTCGTGAGCACACGCGGGGCGGGCAGGCGGGCAGGCGCCCCCCGCAGAGTCGCGCACGGCGGCAGCCTTGCTCTCTCAAGTGACAGGTGCCAAATGAATCTCGGGGAAGCAGAGGAGGACGACGGTGGTGGGGGGAGGGCGGGGGTAGACTTGCAAACACAGCAGCTTATCACCGGTACTCCCGGTGCGCCCGTCTCTCTCTGCAGTGGTGCAGGCGTGCTTGCTGAGCGCACCCCAACCCCCTCTTCCCCCGCAAGGAAGGGGCGGCAGCAGCGGCGTGACGAGGAAGCCGATCGTCAGGGCCGAACCGAGCGTTGGGGAGGGAGAGAGGGAGAGAGAGAGAGGGCTCGAGTGAGAGGGAGGGGAGGAGGGAGAGGTAGAGGGAGAAGGCAGAATTACGGGTGCAGCAGAGGGGATGAATGCACCCCGAGTTCTGAGCTCGGCTTGTCGTAAACACAACTTCCGGTCCGCTGCATTTCGACTGCAGCGCGGCGGCGGCGAGGAACAAGCCTTGCGGATTTCCTGGCTGCTGCTGCTGCCGTTGCTGCCGTCGCCGCTCCGGCTGGCCCATCGGGGCAGAAAAACAAAGTGGCCTCCTCATCGCTTTAGCGAGGAGGGTCGAGAGAGAGTCGAGCACGTCGACGAGCAGGCCCAGCCGAGCGGAGCGCACGGGCCTGTGCGTCCCGTCCCGTCCCGGGCCCGGCCGGGGTCGTCTGGGGGACGGAGTGAAAAGTCAGCAGGCTGCAATCAACAACAAGCAGCAGCAGCCAGGGCGACGCGGGGACGGAGCGCGACGCACCACGGCCACGCCACGCCGCGCCGCGGCGGGCAAACCCCCCGCCACCCTACCCCACCCCATTTCTCCCCGACAAGCGCTGAGCAGCGCGATCGCTGATTACGGGGGTCAATATAATGTTGAGCAATAACAAACAATGAGTAACACCGGCAGGATTAAGGGAGTCGAGAGAGGCTTACGTCTGAAGGGGCGCCGCCGCCGCCGCCGCTGCTGCTGCTGCTGCTTCTGGGGCCCCGCAGGCGAGAGAGGGCGGGAGGGGAGATAGAGCGAAAGGAAAAGAAGATGGACGGGCCCCGGGCGCGAGAGCAGCAAAAGGTGCACCGCCTCTGCGCTGTGTGCCGAGCCGAGGCCCAGCGCAGCAGAGCAGCAGCAGCAGCGGCCTTCCCTTCGCCCCGCCAATTGGAAAGCGCAACAAAAGAAATTACTTTCGACTGATGATGCTCTCCAACAAGACTAATGGTGGAGGGAGCGGAGAAGGGGGGGGGGGCACTGCAAAGAGTCGGGTTGAGAAGAGAGGAGAGGGTGAGAGAGAAGGTCGCGCTCACTGCAATCACACACCTCACTCCGCTCTGCCGCGCTCATTTGAACCGAAATCACCGAAATATAGTTCACAAACCAAGTTGGAACAACCATACAAGAAGTCATTCCAAATGTACAGAAATATTCGCAGTAGAGTGTGCCGCTTTTCCTCATTCGCGTCAGTCGCCTCCCACCTCCAACCCCCAGTGTGTGGGAGTGTTTTTGAGTGTGAGGTGCCACACGAATTCCTTTCATAGCTGCATGGCCCGGGCAGACCACCTAGCAGTAGAGTACATGTCAATGAATTGCACCGACACACACACAAAAAGCACGCACACATACATCCGGGTTAAAGGTAGGAGAGGGGACTGACCGAAATGAGGAAAAGCGGCAAAGGCACACGGGGGCCGCGGATCTCCATTTGCACGGCACGCAAAAAAGAAGAGGAGCAGAGGAACTCCCGCGAGCGCGCGCGACTCGACTCCCCCCATATTGCAGGATCAGGATAATAAAATAAACGGCGACGTCAGCAAAGCAACGGAGGAAGATGAGGAAAAGGAGGGAAAGACGAGGGTGGGTGCGGGGACGGGAGGGCAGAGGAGGGCAGTGCGCGAGGGCGAGGAGGCGTACAGCCAAAGGCGCCCGCCGCTCCCCTGCTCGCATCCCCCCCGCGGCCCTCCTCTGATTCGACTCTTTCGGCCGCCTCGAGTTTACCGTCGATGAAGTCGACAACGAGCACCTCGCATATAGCAGCACCAGCGCGCACGTCACCATCGCTCAGCGCGCGCCACAACACGGCGCGGGCTTATTTTTAGGAAAAACAAACGATCAGGACTGTGCGACTGTATGTCCTCGGGGAGGTCCTTAATGGGCAGCTAATGACGCGTCCCAGCGACACACACGCGCGCGCGCACACACACACCCACACGGCGCTGTGCAGCGCAGCACTGCGGAGCACCCAGGGGCATAACTCGTGTGGGAGGGGGGCGTTTACGATGAATCGGGTGCACACGGCCGAGGGGGGCGTGGCAGTGTGAGGGGGGGGGGGGCATTGCCGTAAAGCTGGCGCGCACGTGTGACGGGCGAGCTGCTCGCCTAATCCTGGCCATCCAGAGCAGCGCGGGGGAGCGCCAGGGAGAGCGGGCGGCACGGCACGGATGGATGTCCTTCTCATGTCTCACGCCGTTTCTCTCTCATTTTACGGCCTCCACGATGTTAGACTGGGGCCGTGCGCTGCCGCGTACGCCCATTTTTAGGAGGACGGCTTCGCGCCGAGACGCGCTCTTCGTGTGACACCCCATGGCGGGCGCGCGGGGAGGCTTCAGAGAACATCCGAGAGGTTTTCCAGATGACTGCGTCGGGTGGCTGCGCCCGCTGGCTGCTGCGTGCTGCGTCGCCGCGCGCCGGTGGAGGTTCCCACAGTGGTGCCAGCCCATGAAAAACATATTAAAACGAGCGTTCCGCTTTTTGTCCCCTTTTCTTTTCGCACCCCGCGCGGCCTGGCTCCCCCCACCACCACCATATCGCCGCCGGGTGTTGGTGCTGCATTGAGCTGACCTTGACTAATGTGCGCGCCGCCGCCGCCACCCCTGTGCGTGCGCCGAGGGGGCGGGCCGGGGGCGGAGCTGGGGGCGGGCAGGCAGAGGGGGGCGGCCGGCTATTGGTACGAGCGATCATCCCCCGGCACGCTGCGGCGCGCATCATACTATGCTGGGCAACGAGAAAACTTTTTCTCACTGTGCCTCGCCCGACCTCGCCCCTACTGACATGGGGGGCCGTACGTACTGCACACACGCACACACACACCGACACACTATAACCCGCCCTATCGCAGCCCCACCCCGCTCTCCCTGCGTTGTGCTCCCTCACCCGCCCACAATACTATCTCAACCACGCACACACACACATCCCAGCAAACCACTCTGTCAGAAAGTAAAGTTTCGAGGCGTTGATGGTGACAACTTTGTCACCCTTCCGATGGGTGGTGGTGGTGGTGGTGGTGGGAGGTTTCTGGGGGTGAGGTCGTCATCGACTCCCAGCAGCCCCACCAAGCCTCCATACCATCCCCGGCGAAACGGCAAAATGATTGAGGGAAACAGAAAGGCGCGGGGGACGACGCACCCGGAAGTTATTTTTGCGCAAAACTTGAGAGAGAGCGGGCTGACCTGCCGGGCGCTGCCGGGCGCTGCTGGGCGGGGGGTTGGGGAGTGTGGCGCACGACCCTGGCCCGCTGGCACGCCAAGGAGGGGCGGGCGGCGCTGGGCGCACGGGGCGCCAGGGGAGGCCGCGCGCGGGGGCTCTGGCGCGGGGCGAGGGGCGAGTGTACAGATTACCTTTCCGTGCCGTGCCCGTCAACTCTGTTATAGTTCTCCTCCAGCAGCCCGACCACCACGCCAAGCTACGCCACGCCACCCCACGACACGCGCCCGCCCGGGGATTCTCCCAACATATCCAATCTGCGACTTTGTCTGTCAGCGGGTCCCC
>NW_026267242.1:9811-10950 GCF_000697945.3 Frankliniella occidentalis
TATTAGATATAACAAAATACAGAATCTGAAATGTTGGGTTATGTATAGGGGTACCAGTTTTGAAAGGTGTATCTATGAAAACTCATTGAAATAAAAAACATGATACTGCTAAATTTTCTCATCACTTTCCTATATTTGTGGAATGCCACAATCTGTTTGCGGACAAATTTAAGAGAAAAAAAGAAATAAGACAGCATTGCACCCGGTTCACGGACAAATTTTCGCGCGCTTGTGGGCGCTATGCGAACATTACCCCAACAAAATTTTGCAATTAGAAGCGTGATTTATTTGTTCTATTCTGTAGGACCGTCATCGGACTGAGGTTTTTGTGAGTCTCTACTACCGGGGTCACCCATAGAAATGCCCTGTTTGTTCATTAAACGAGAAAATGAATTTAGGTTTTCTTGTAAATTTTTAAGCGCGTGATGTTGGCCCGACAGGATCTGCGGGCACCCCTGACAGATAGGCAAACCCGACATACACTCGAGGACGGACCTCATAGCACTGTGTTCCCCTCCGCGGTTTTGAGCCAAGCGCTGTGCAATAGGCACCTCGCTCCCTCCAACAGTCACGCGCCTTGACGTAAATCCTTATTACAATTCGGCTCACGGTGCAAGAGGGGCAGAGAGAAAAGGCGGATAGGAAGGGGAGCGATCACCGAGCGACCATCTTCATCTTCATTTACCACACAGGCAAGAAAAAAAACAGCTTTACGCAGGGCACGGGAAAAGAAAATGAGTTTTCGAATTTCTTCGGCAATGTCCTTGGCACCGCAAGATCCGCAGATAGACAAAATCTCTTTGTTTGATTACATCACCTCCCACCTCTCGTTCAGTGGCAAATTTTCCCCCTTCATTCGGCGTTCGTTCCTTTCTATCGGCGGATGCCGTCAGCCTGTTGATGCCGCTGGAGAGCCTGCTCTGATGGTGAGGTGGGGTTTGAAAAAAGAAAAGAAAGAAGTGGGGAAATGGAGACGGAGCTGACAGCAAAGTGCCTGCGGAATATGAAGCTGGGCCAGAAGGGGGAGAAAGAGAGGATGAACAGCAGGACTGATGTACAACGAGCACGTTGTGTGTTTGTTTGCCGGTACGCGGTACGGCCAGGCCATTAGCGAATGGATCGCAGGCAGAGCACAGCAC
>NW_026267242.1:11000-14151 GCF_000697945.3 Frankliniella occidentalis
CCTCCCCGCGCCCCCTCCCCTCCCTCAGAGTATTTTATTGTGTGTTCGGCACGCACAATCAGCAAGCACATGTAACCACACACGGGGCCCGGCCCGGCCCGGCTGCCAGGGCTGCCACCCCAGCGGAGAGTAAAGACCATTGTCCCCGTTGGCAGACCTGTCGCCGCGCGCACCCGTGTCGGGTTGGTAGCCGTGTGCTTTGGCTGCTGACAGGGAGGGGCGGACGAGCGGCTCGGCAATGTCATAGGATTTCACAACAACGTATAACGCGGGTGGAGTGATAAGGGCGAGCGAGTACCCCGAGAGACGGAGGAGCACAACTGCGACAACGGGCGAGTATCATGATGAGCGTTTTTGCAAAAAAAGTGTGACAGCATTCGCACTTATCCATGGTAAGTGAATCTCACCATCTTACCTAGACTGGAAAAACAAAGGTGCGAATCCCTTCCCTACCTTTAAAAGGCACTAACAAAGTTTAGTGCCTTTCCAGAGGCACTAAAGTTTACTGCCTTTGGAAAGGCACTAAGTGTGACCTCTCACACCTTTAGCAGGCTAGCTTCATATGAGTTCCATACAAGTTTAGTGCTTTTGGAAAGGCACGAAACTTAAGTGCCCCAGGAAAGGCACTAAACTGCGCCCTTGACTTTAGTGCCCAATGAAAGGTGTTGTTTAGTGCCTTTGTTTTTCCAGTGTACTAAAAAGTGTTAATTGTTGCGAACCAGACAAAACCAAAACCCGCTGAAACCTCCAAGAACACCCTGCTGCAAAACTGTCCCCGTCATGCGTAATCTGCTCCACAACGACGTGCTGTAAACAGAAATCCCTTCGTCTGTCTCCGCGCCTCACCCTCTTCCCCTTCTCCTATACTCTTTCTCTCTCCCTCACTCCCGAGAGGATTCGGAAAGAGCGGGCGCGCCTCGCACACCCGACAATAACGCCCCTTTGCCACGCCACTCACGGCCGACGAACATCGACGCCTCTCGCCGTGCCGCTCCGCGCAGCTTCCCTAGAAGGAGAATCAATCCCTGCAGCAGCCCCCTCGCATCAGTAAAGGGGGGCGGCCGTCAATGACGTATGTATACTCTGTGCGATACACAGCAAAAAAAACGAGTCGTTGGGTCGAGTATACACTGTATTCTTGATGGTCCTGGTTCTGGCCAATGTACGTGTGAACGTGTGGCTTAATACAAGTTGAGTTAAGATTAGGCACAGCAAACTTGATCAAAGAACTCAGTTTTTGGGTTGCATTGTTCAAGGCTTTTAAAGGACGGCCCCTGAGTAAAATCGTTCATCTTTTTCAAGCCTTTATCCACACAATATACTTATGAGGCTAAAATAAAAAGTGTTTACAAATTTACAAAAATACAGACTAAAAAAGGAGCATTGCTCAAGACCTTTCATGGAAATGAATTTGGCGTTTTTAGAGAGCACATACGAAAACGAATAGATAACAAAAGTGTTTATACACTGGATACATAAAGAAGTGCTTGTAAACAAATCACCACGCCCAAAACGAAGGTATTTTTGGCTGAGCTTGCGAAGCCTTTGCTGTGATGTGGGGTGCAGAGAACTCTTTGGTCGTGTGTCTGTCTGTCTATCTGTCTGTCTGTCTGTACTGGCCCACGTTTCTCTCAGACGGTAACTTCAATTGACTTCAAACTGCGCACGAAGCTTCAGTATAAGTCGAGACGTAATGAGTATAGTTTAGAAGTTTGATATTAGATGTTTGAAATAAACGATCGTTTAATTTGAATTCGTAGTTTGGTGGCGGTAGGTTGGTAGCACGGCGCTCGAAGGGAGGGGGAGCGCAAGTGGCTCCTGCGCTCACCTGAAGACTTTGATACATTCTCAGCAGTTATTAAAATGTCAGATAGTCAAACCGAGTGTTTTAGTTTTAGTTTTAGAGTTGCGGAACTTAGCCTGCGAAGTTTCGCGAGTGTCCGATAAGAAGGAACGAAAGTGATATTTGGAATGGTTTACGTGTTTACTTACGTAAACTGGAGGGGGCGGGGGTAGTGGTGGGAGAATTGTGCAAAGGTAACCATGGTTTCGGGTTCATCTTGACAAAAGAAAACGAAAATGTTTTATGCTCCAAGACGATCGGAATTGAAATGGCAGAGTTATGTTCAAATGTTCAATTAAGTGTTCAATCGCCCCTAGCGGCCAAACGGTGCGTCGGAGGTGAATTCTGACGGCAGTTTTCGCCCGCAACCCAGAGGGTTGTTGGGTCGTACCTCGCCGAGACGAACAAAACGCATCCCTCGAACGTTCAATTTGAACCAATTTGGCCATGGCAATCCGCCCATCGTTATTTGAGGGCTAATAACTTCTCCATTTCGACTCAGATCGGCTCTGAGCATAACACATTTCCTTTTAAATTTTACAAGAGGAATCTTAATCTGGGATAACATTTTTAATTTGATGACTTTTTAAAAATCCAGATACTTCATTGGAAGACAAAATAAAGGTATTCACTTGTAGAATGACTAGAAGTCATTTCATCGTACAAAAAGACATCTTGAAGGTTTCTTAAACTTACAACTTATTTTCTTAATAGCAATGTACTTGCAAGGAACCCAACAATATTAGAGCCACAGTCGCAACTTAGTGTAGGATAAGCAGAAGCAAAAAGCAGAACGAGATATATGATTCTCTTATGTTGACTAGATTTTACTAGAGCCAAATTATTTCTAATGATACTGAAATAAAATGATGAGAGAATTTAAATTACATTCTATGATAAGATATATTACAGAACTTTCAATTAATAAACTGCAATGACTCGTTATGTTCAAAACGCCTCAGAGGGATCAGGTGAAAGTGAATCGAAGAATGAAAGATTATATTTTGAGTATGGGAGGTGTTTCAATACATTTAGAGATTCAAATTAATATTATTTTATATAATTTCACTTCACGCAGAGGCAAGTGAGGGTATTGAATAGAATTTCTCTAGCTGATTGCGACAAGGGTTTGCCATACCCAGAGTAATACGATATTTGTTTGTCATACTGTTGAATCTGCTAACAGCACTCGTTTGTAGAAGTCAAAAGTCATCACACTCCCACTTCCAATTACTGAGAACTAAAAATGTCATCGGAAAATCTAAAACCAAACTTGTTTTGGTCACTTTTAAATTTTCCGCCCCCCCC
>NW_026267242.1:14666-19778 GCF_000697945.3 Frankliniella occidentalis
GAGGGGGTGGTATTGTCCAGAGACACCAGCGAGAGGGGAGCTGGCGGCCGTGTACCCGCGCCACATACCACGGGTAAAAACACTGTCGAACATGTATCAATGGCCTGGACGGGGTGGGGTGGAGGCAGGGCAGGGGGTGCAAAAAGACCTCCAAGCCTTGTGACGCACACAGACACACACACCCGCGAACATATATATTCACATACACACACACTCGCACACAGTAAACACGGCATGGCAAAAAGAGTCCAAACTCTGTTTCGCGAGTCATTGGCCTCTGCTGGCTCTGAAGGAGGTATTTACACTCGACGAGCAAAAGCGGGGCAGGCGATTGGATTACCTACCAAGATCAGAACGGTCGGAGAGTTTATCCAGTATGTCATCGTAGAACTCCTCATCCGAAAAATCCATTTGTGTGCGAGGACGAGCTGAACACCATTAGGTCCAGCAGCACCAGCACCAACACGCGCAGGACCGGGCCCTACGTCCAGCAGGGCGCACTTTAACACACAGCAGGCTTCTTCCAAAGTCCACAGAAGGCGGAGGAGCGGGCGAGTCCGGGTGCGGTCAGCGCGCAGGGTTCGTCATGGCCTTTTGAACTCGTAAGAGGGACAGGCAAGCAGCAGACGACGCGCACGGGCACGAGGGAGGCGCGGCGGGGCGGCGGCGGCGAGGCGTCGCTTTGCGGCACGGCGCTTCGGTGCGTCACGGAGGCTGCTGCACCGACACTGCTCGCCCGACCGCTCGGCTCGGCTCGGCGCGCCGCCCGCGGAGGGGGGAGGGAGGCCGTCAGACCGTGGAGCCCTCTGGCGGCGCGCCGCCGCGGCACGCACTCCACCCTTCCCCTCCCTCTCACTTCCGCCGCGCGGCCTAGCGCAGCGCTGCGCCCCGCACCGCACCGCGGCCGGCAGCCCTGCAAGCAGCACGGCGACAGATGTGGCGAGCCCGGCCGGGCATGTATTGCGGTAGGGCCGAGAGGGAGAGAGAGAGAGATGGGGGTAGAGGGAGAGGGGTAGAGGGAGAGGGGGAGATAGAGGGGGGAGCCCGAGAGAGAGAGAGAGAGAGAGAGAGAGAGAGAGAGAGAGAGAGAGAGAGAGAGAGTGACAGAGACAGAGAGCGGACGGCCCAGTGACCACAGCATCTTCCTCCTGATTGTGGTGGTAACCGTGGCGGCGTCCGCTCCGGACAGGGGTAGGTTAGCAAACTTTTTCTTAAACTTATCGTTCAGCACCTGGAACGGTGCACTTTATCTTCAGCGTATTTCAGAGATTAAACCCGAACTAACGATTTTCAAGTTGTTGCGCTGAACCTAAAGGGAAAAGAATAGCTAAAATCATAAATTTTGTCGATTAAATTAACATTAATAAGTAGATGCCATCGGCTGCACCGCTCCTTAAGGTTTACTTAGTGCTAATACATCCTTCGAAAGGAATCATCCAGAAGGTACGTCTGTCATTCGCTGTCACGAACGCGATGCAAAGTCCGGCCGATGCAAGCCGCGGGGGGGATCTGCAATGGGGCAGGGTGCGACGCTCTCCGTTGTCGCGGGTTGCCTATCTGCTAGGGGTGCCCGCAGATCCTGTCGGGCCACTACACGAAAGTAAAACTGGCGACTCCTCTGACATCGCTATTTTTACTTTTCTATTTCAGATTTTCTATAGTAATAGAATGCAGGGGAATGCTGGAAATGCAAACTTTCAAGTTTTAATTGTATTTGAGTTGTAGGAGATGGAATGTGAGTTTGAAAACGAGCCTATTTCAATGATGCATGTTGGTACGGTTTTGGATGTCCAGCAGACACCGGTGTCGGTAGAGAGAGAGTCCGCCATGCCGCCATTACGAAAGACATTTCAAGTTTGGTTGTGTTTGTTTTTATCAGATATTGGAGAGAAGAGCTTTTGTCTCAACCAGTGTGTCGTGATTATTCTGTTTCACTTCTGATTTTGTTCATATTAAAAGTTCTCGGCTCGTTGCCGAACAGAGAATGTCAACATGCTCTGTCTAGGTTATGGTGCCGATGTTGATTACAAATTTTTGTGGTTCTACTCATTTGGATGTAAAATAACGAAACAAAATTACCAACTCTTACTAAAACCAAGGGTAAGATTTAACTTCTCATTAAAGATATAAGTATTGAAGTCAAAGGTGGCAGTTATAAATTCCGTCAATTGCACCAGAATAATACAACTTGTTGGTCACAATTTAGAGTATCATTGATTGAACATTGAATTTGTAATACTATATTATGTTCAAATGAGAGTCTATTGAAGAACTGCTCATATTAAATAGTGCTACTCTCCAGTATTAGATATAACAAAATACAGAATCTGAAATGTTGGGTTATGTATAGGGGTACCAGTTATGAAAGATGTATCTATGAAAACTCATTGAAATAAAAAACATAATACTGCTAAATTTTCTCATCACTTTCCTATATTTGTGGAATGCCACAATCTGTTTGCGGACAATTTTAAGAGAAAAAAAGAAATAAGACAGCATTGCACCCGGTTCACGGACAAATTTTCGCGCGCTTGTGGGCGCTATGCGAACATTACCCCAACAAAATTTTGCAATTAGGAGCTTGATTTATTTGTTCTATTCTGTGGTACCGTCATCTGACTGAGGTTTTTGTGAGTCTCTACTACCGGGGTCACCAATAGAAATGCCCTGTTTGTTCATTAAACGAGAAAATGAATTTCGGTTTTCTTGTAAATTTTTAAGCGCGTAATGTTGGCCCGACAGGATCTGCGGGCACCCCTGACAGATAGGCAAACCCGACATACACTCGAGGACGGACTTCATAGCACTGTGTTCCCCCCCGCGATGCAAGCTCTCACAACGCCTGCTGGTTAGGCAACATCTCGCTTGCGGCGCATGACTGTACTGCAGGGTGGCCTACCCAGAGTCTCGCAGGCGCCGAGCTCCCCAGACTCAGAAAGAATCGAAAGTACTTCCTGGATGCCACGTAAAGCGCCATATGGCGCCTGCGGCTCGAGCGGGTATGCAACACTCCGGTGCGTGCAAAGAAATGGCCCGCGGCTGGTATACCGAAACTAACCCAAAGTAACCCAACCACTTCGTGCCACTGTAAAAACCTCACAAGGAAATGCTCTGTATTCACAAAGCTACCAAATGCCTCGCAATCTTACAAACCATTTCGTTTTCGGACTATAGGCGAAGCCTTTTCACTACAACGACCCCGTTTCATTTCCAGAGCTCACAGCAGCAGCCGTGATGTAGCAGCAGACAGACCCTGCCGGCCTGCCGCAGAGAAAGTCGCGCCCCGTTCTCCTTTGCTCAATACTACGGGGGCCGTGCTGCTATCGTTCGGACAATTACCGAGGGCCGCCGTAAGCGAAGAACCGTGTCGGCGCGTCGCTAAAGCTGTCACGCGGAGTGGGAGCGGAGCGGAGCGGAGCAGCGCGCGCCCCTCTGTCATCGCAGCAGGTCAGGCCGCACCGACAGCGTATCGCGACCGACGATTTAAAGGGGCGGAGCAGCACGGCGCAGGGAGAAAAAGAAACACGGTAGAAGAGAGAAAACCGCCCTTTGCTCGCTTTGTTCGATATACAGTAGTACAGCTCGAGGCCCAATTCCAACAAAACGGTCCCCGGGAGTCGAATGCGTCTTTCCAGTCTCTTGACCCCGCCGGCGGGTACCGCGCTCGGCTGCGGAGTAACGAAACGCCAAAGACACGGCCTGCATCTTTAAAACACACTCACCCCCTCCCCCCTCTCTCCGCTGCCCGTGACCCTGGCACCCCCTTGGATCCCCTCCTTCGCCCCGAGTGGCGCGGTGGCCAAAAACGTTTGAAATGAAATGGTAATTGAATCCAGAGCACGCCTTTGCCCGCGCCGCTTCGAACGATTTGTGAATGTACACGGGGCGGGGGCGGGGGCACCCAAGGACCCGACGGGCAGAGCCGAGCGGCGCCATTTCAGCTTCTATTCCCGGCTCCGCGCAGCTCGGGATCGGATCGGTCCTGGCGCGGCGGGGCGTGGCGGGGCGTGGCGGTGAGTGGCGGGGCGCGGCGGGGACGCACTTTGGCGCCGCCTTCATTACACGAAGCGTAACCGTTCTGAGGTGCGGATAACCACCCCATCCAGCGCGGCACCCGCAATGGCAGCGCGACATTGGGCCAAAAAGGACCCCCTCCGCCGCGTGACCCAGTGAGCGCGCAGGGGTCTGGGGGCGTGTCCTGTCGGAGGGCCTAACGAGACACCGGAAATACTGCATCGTCAGCGCCAAATTACTAACTGGGGGGCGGTGAGGGGGGCGGGGCGAGGGGTTGGGGGAAGAGGTTATAGCCAGGTGTCCACCCCGCCTTATCTGGCGGCGCACAGGGTCGCGCCGTGAGGGAGGAACAAGACAGACATGTCCCAGGCAGGCGAGGCCCGGCCCAGCCCTCCTGTGTGACTCCTGCCGCCTCGGTAGGGTTCGATACGGCGGGCGGTGACCCTTTGAGAGGGCGCTCCCCCAAACGGGGGTGCATAACATATATCTGAGTTTTGTGAAGGGTACAAGCATACAAAGGTGGCTGGTACGAGAAAATGTGAATAAATTAGGGTAACCATAACTAGTGCCGTAGTGCGACCATAACTAGGGTAACCAAAACCGGGGTGACAATTACTAAGGTGAGCAGAAGTAGGGTGACTAGGGTGTCCTTGAGAACAAAGCCGAGGTTTCGGGTGATAGTAACCATAACTAGGGTGACCATTGGCCATAGCTACGGTGTCGGTAGCTAGAATGACCATGTGTAGGTGACCATGACTAGGGTTGACCTTAACTGGGGTGACCATATCTAACCATAACTAGGGAGTCCTGTCCATGCTCGCTGTGCGGTCGCGGAGCAACTCTGCGATTTATGGCTGGCGCGATAATTGCGAGGGCGTGACGGCGTGAGATGCGGAGATAGACAAGCCTCGCTTAAAATAAAGCAGGAGGAGCAAAAGGGGTGGGGGACAGGAAGGGGGTAGGGGCGGTCAAGTCAGCGCGCCCGCCGGCGAGTCCGGAGGCGTGGCAGGGCGAGGCGGGGCGGCGCGCGGGGGGACGCAGGGCGTGCCTAATATACATGCGCGTTGCCCAGCAGGTTTCGGGACGCGCAACGCCACC
>NW_026267242.1:25158-26271 GCF_000697945.3 Frankliniella occidentalis
GGGGGGGGCGTCGTACTACGTTGAACATGTGTGAACGGTAGAGGGAAAAAAACTTGCAAGGAGCAGTAAGAATCAAAATTTCTTTTTTCGCGTCCGCGTCACATGGAAGTCGATGACGAGCATGAAGTCAGGTGAGGCAAGAGCAGCCAAGCCAACAGCCAACCCATCTCGAGCAGGTATTGTTTCAGTATTGATCTACGACGCCCAGCTGTTAATTTGCTCCCCAAGGCTATACTTCCCCTATCCTTTACTCCTGGCACCTTTCACCGTCCGTTTCCCCCTGGTTCTCCTTCCCCAGCACCGTGGGCTTTCTTTCCCTTCTGCTCTCTTATCTTGCTTTCTCTCTCTCTCTCGCTCTCTGCTTTCATTTCGTTGATCAGCACGCGTGGGCAGCACGTGACCAGCGCTATCTGCCTGCGGCTGCCCCGCCGGGCCCGCCGCTACGCCCCGCCACTTCCTCCACGTACTCAGATTTCTCTCTCGACTAATGGTGAGTAAGGAAATGAGACTCGTACCTCGTACCACCCCGGCCACAGCGTCTCCCCGCCCACACCTCACTTTACTAGGGTACTCCAGCGTGCTGCTGCAGCGGAAGCTGGAGAACAATAACGGGAGTCGGAAATGGCATCCACATTGCTGCATTAGAAATTGTCACGACGACGACCTGAGGGTTTCGGTCGAAAATGCGGGGCATAACACCCCCAAAACGTAAGGACAGTTTCTCATAATCTTCATTTCAGACTTCCGCTTTTGCTCTCCCCCTACTTCCGCTTCACCGGACCTTTGGAGTACTGGAGTACCCCATAAGCACTTTACAGTAAATTCGGCCTCCCTAATCGATCGGAGCACTTCCAGCCGCGCTCGCCTCATCCACATTGTGGAGTGCGGAGCCCATTGTTGTCATCTCTGCCAGCACCTCGGGTTGCTGCTAAGAGAAGTGGGCGGGGTAAGCGAGGGTGGGGCACTGAGAGGGTCGGGCCGGGCGGCACGGGGCGTAGAATATGAGGGAGGGCGATGATCAAGCAGCGATTACGCAACATGCATCATCTGTACCGGAAGTAGGGGGAAGGCGGCGATGAAAGGGGATGAAGAGACGGGGCGTGGCGGGGCGGG
>NW_026267242.1:26321-27688 GCF_000697945.3 Frankliniella occidentalis
GATGGGGGAGAGCGGCGCGGGGGCGAATTACAGGGGCAGAGAGCGCTTGTCCTGCGAGAACTACAGTGTCCGCTATCACTCTGCGGGGGTGGGGGCGGCGGTGGTAGAGGGGTGGCTGGGCAGCCGGCCTGACTAGCAAGTGACTTATGGCGGCTGTTGTGTTGTAATTAAAGGGTGCGTTGCGGGGTGCCAGCGGGTGGCCCGGGGCCCGGGGCTGGCTTTACACTAACCAGCGCCGCCCCGCCCCGCCCCACCAGGCACGTCCAGCCAGCCCCGAAGTCCCATCACCACGCCATTCAAAGGCCCCCTGGTACTATACAGAGACGAGACAGCCAAGCGCACCAGGCTCGAATATAACACCCGCCGGAAACACTTGGAAAAAAGGGCACGTGATTGGCAGGCAATTATCGGGTACCTACTGCACAAGCTTGTTCACTGTGAAAATAAATATTTCAGAAGATTCAGAATACAGTTCAACACGACGACGCCGCTCTTCAACGGCTGCATTCGTAAATTAACGATAGCAAATTAATTCTTGTTATAGTCAAGAATGAAAGTGCTGACATTAAGAGCTAGACACACAACTCGTAATTTTCAACTGTTAATTGTAACTTTACGACTCTGTATACGATGGAAATTTCCCCTCTTTCACAGCGTCGATAACTGATGAAAGTGTCACAGTAGCTCAGCAGCAAGGGCTGCAGCGAAACGCCACGCGTTGTTGCGTGCTAGTGGCCCTTTGGAGCATTAGTTACGTCTTTCGGCCCTACCGCACTGAATGCGAGCAGTAGACACGATACGCTGACCCGAGTGAAAGAGACGCATGACGTTACACACATGGGCGATGATTGCCTAATGAGTAGTGAGCAGAGCGCTGAGGACTATGGCGGAGGGACACACACATCACACATGTGAAACAAATAACAATACAAACTAATTTTCATTCATTTCTATCCTAATTCATTGCCGCTCGACTGACGACGGCGGCGAATCATCTGCAATGCATAGCAGCATGGCCGCGGCCGCGCGCGTTCTTCCACACAATTAATTACGCCAATCTCTTCACACATGCTAATTTGGGGAGGGAAAATCTATCAGACGACTGTCCGGTCCAGCCCAGCCCGCTCCTAGATGTTGCTGTTGCGCGCCTGCTCCCCCCCCCCTCCCCTCACTTTCCAACTCTTCCCTCCCTTCCACCTCCCCCCGCAGTCGCGTGCTGCAGCAGCAACTCCGCACACTCCCCTCCCCTCCGCCCCACGACCACCCGCTGTTGCAGTTACTCATGTACTTTTCAAAGGGGCAATTACTCTTGGTAATTGGTCGAAAACTTTCACTCCTTTAATAGGTTTCTCATGGGTGGAATATCG
>NW_026267242.1:27748-28979 GCF_000697945.3 Frankliniella occidentalis
CGCCCCGCCCCACCACACCACGCCCGTCCCGGCGGGCAGAAGCGCAACGCAGCGGCGACGTCACGCCATGTATTTTTAATTACAACAAAGAGCGTGCGCGCCGCTCAAACGAACGCGTGTTTGAAAACCCGCGCCAAAAGCAAAACACAAACACGGCGGCGGCGGCGCGCGGACGGCGGCACCGCGACGCTTCGGGGCGTTTCTGTCACTCACCCCGCACCGCTGCCGGCCCGGGCCGTCGGGCGTCATAGCACGCGCGTCGGCGCGTGCGGCGTGAGGGAGGGAAAGGGGGGGAAGGGTGGGGGGAGCTGCCCGAGGGGGGCACTGCACCACCCCGATCCAGCCGACAAGGCCCGCGTGCCCCCGGCACATAGCGAACTTTGTTGCGAGCAAGTTATTTTTCACGCGCGGTTTCCTAACCGCATAACGGCGTGTGGACCTAAGAGCAACGCGGCCTTTAGAAAGTATTTCAAACCGACGACTTGTTATTTTTGTCCCAAACCCTCACAAAAGGTAGTACAAATATATTCAACCTGACATTATAAGCGGATTTGGGACACTTTTTATTTTTGTTTTAATGGCAACCGCATTGAAAAAAGAATTTCTGGCAGACGCGTGTCGTCATTTCGATTTCTAAGGTGAGAATTGCCGTAATGCAAAAGTAAAAAGTTTCCCAAACTGACATCAGAAAAACAAAACAACACAAAAATGCTTCACCTTACAATGCGGCCGTCACTCAAGACACGAGACATACGGGTCACCTTTGTGATGTCTGCTCCACTTTGTCACATTAGGAACGAGGGGCACAACGACGCGCTGTAGCGAGCGCCCGTCATGTTGTCGAGCGTGGCGCCCGCGGCGCTCTCTCTCCCCACCGAGAGATAAGTGACAACTTATCACCAGCGGCTCCGGCCGACCGCTATGCCGCTGCGCCCGGTGCGACCTGCGCTACTTCCAGCAGCCGGCGAGATAGCTCGTCGCGCCACCTCCCTGTGCCGCCGCCACAACAGCAGCAGCAGGGGCGACGCGTACGTGTGGCGCAGCGTCCTGTGTGTCCCGGCGCGCGGACCAGCCGCATCCGCAGCAGTGAAACCAAAGCATTTTCCGAGGGGGCAATAACTCCGGGAATCATGTGTACATCTGCCTGGGAATCACCTCGATAAAAATTATTCGAAATCAACAGAAATCGTTTAAACTAAGTGGGAAACTAATGAAACTGATACAAATTAGT
>NW_026267242.1:33838-35222 GCF_000697945.3 Frankliniella occidentalis
AGAGAGAGAGAGAGAGAGAGAGAGAGAGAGAGAGAGAGAGAGAGAGAAGGGTGCGACGACCCGCTGCGTAAGCGGCAGATCGACAGCAAAGACTTGCAGAAGCGCACTCTCATGCTCATGTCCACCATCACCCGCAGCACCCGGCTGGTATAAAGGCAAATGGTGATGATGCACGAACTAGGCACGGACGGATGAGCACGTTAAAAACTCACCAGAAGCACGCTTTCCTATTGCACGTCGGGCGAGAGGGGCGCGGCCAAGCTCACGCTGCCCCCCGCGGGATGCGTGCGGCGGCGGGCCAGAGTGCTCGAGGGCGGCGTCCACGGTGACGAGCGGGGATCACCGGAGGTATGCGCGGGACGGGGGACCGGGACGGGGACTGGGATGCTGGCTGACACAGAGCCGGGCTGCAGGCGTGAATAATCATCGAGCATCAAAGGGACAGACAGAGAAGGGCTGAAGGACAAACCACCAGGCTGGGGCCGCGCGGCGGGCGAAGCGCCACCCCTCCTCCCAACCCCCACACTCCCCGCCTCCCTTTCGCTCGCCAAAGCTTTGACGATTCGTGCAGCATTAAATTTGCATCGTGCCGCTGCCGCCACCGATGTTGCAGCAACCGCCGGGGCAAAAAGGGACCGCGGCAAAAATAATAATATGTACGGTAGGGTAGGTATGTATTGGAAGCTCATGACTAATGCAGTCGGACGTACTCGTCAGCTCGTCTCGTTACAGGGCGGAGCGGTGAGCTCGTCCTGGCGGGAAGCTGGACAGCAAGGCAGCGAGGCTACAGGCAATACACTGCCACTATAAACTGGCTGGCATCTTTTAACGCCAAATTATTGGCGTTTTCCTAATACCACCAAATAAATGTTGTCGTTCTTCTCCGAACACCAACATCTGGCGTCTTTTTGACATTTGGCGTTCTTTAGAGGACGCCATAATTTTGGCGTCAAGAGACTTACAGTGTGGAAATCCAAGTGCATGACGAACCTAACACACTTGGAGGTGAGCGAATAAATCCACAATCCTGTGGACGATTCACATTTACTTTACCACAAATAGACTGCGAAAGTTCTGAATGTGGATTCATTTGCTCACATGCAGGTATGCGACTTCAGTGCTTTTACACTAGGATGTTGTCCAAGGGTGAACACACGCAAAAGCCAGGCTTGCTGAGGGCAACAGCCACAAGCCCTCCAAGGTGTCCTTCAAGGATGAGCTGTGCCCCTCGCCTCGCCGCGCGCTCCACCACCGCTGCCCTGCCGGCCGGCAAGCGAAGGATGATGAGCAAGCCATTCTTTTTCATTTTCTCTTTTCCTCTTCCCCATTTTTTCGCCCCGCGTGGAAATGGCATTTTAATGCTGCCCCCGTCCGTCCCTCCTCC
>NW_026267242.1:36147-42111 GCF_000697945.3 Frankliniella occidentalis
CCCCCCCCCTTTTACCTCCGCACATCGGGCGACAACATGGGAAACGGAATGACAGCGTTCAATTCTGAAGCGTTCCCCAAACTGCACTACATAGCTGCATTTTGGTTGGTTTATACATGGGCATTGAGGTTTTTGACCCCCTTCTCTTCCCCAACCCCACCTCATCTCGATAAATTTCAGCCGAGCTCACTCCGACGGCGCGGCCGGACTACTCTGTCTGCGACGCCACTCCTTTCCTCCCTTCAGCCCCTTACCCCTTCTTTTTTCCGTCGATGCCGGTGTTGGCGCGAGCGAGGGGTGTTGTTGTAGGCGGATCCATGGAAGTCCAACAAATGCTTTCGTGGATAACTTTGAAAAGGAAGGAAGTTAGACGGGCTGAGATCAAGGCCGGAACTATGGCTACTGAGCGGGGGCGCGACGTGGCGCGGAGCTGAGGGGGCGGGGCGCGCTGAGACTGGAGTCTCGCCCCCTTGCCGTTTTGGCTCCATCGAAATTCCCCGAGAAGCGAAAGGCCAACCCGGGCCTTAGGGGTCCGCTGCGAGAGCAGCGAGAAGCGGTTGCACAGCTTTCTCTCCCTCTCCCGGCTGCCCTTCGTGAGAGCGGTCGGTTGGAGCACGGCACCCCGCCCCCTATCCAGCACCTGTGTAACAATGGAAGGCATTGATTGCACGCCTTGGCCCCGTGCGGGGTACCCTTTCCAAATCCAAACACATATCCCCCACCCGCCCAACCTCACACACACACACACCTGGGCATGAGCAGCAGCGCCAACGAGCCACGTAAACGAGTGCTGCGCTCACATTCACGCCCAACTCACAAACACGCCCCCCCCCCCACACACACATCTACACACGAACACAAGCGCACACTGATCCCGACCGGGCTCGGCAATACCCGCACCGCGATCATCACTTCCAATCGCTCGCCAACTATTATGCTGATGGTTTCGCTCGGCGCTCCCTCGGCTCGTATTTCATGTGGCGGTGCAAGGCGTGGCGGGGCGTGGCGGGGCGTGGCGGGGCGTGGCGGGGCGTAGCAGTGGGGCGCGGCCGGGCAGTAAGCGCTCAAGTAATGAATTGGAAGCGTCTAGCTGCTACGCTACGTCTGCGCGTTGGACGCCGCCCATTTGCACAAGCAAGCTCGTGGCCTCGCCTCTGCGAGTGAAATCGCGAGAAAGACGGGAACAAAGATAGGGTCGTGGAACAGGGTAGGGTGGAGCAACGCGGGGTGGAACAAGGTAAGGTGGGACATGGTCGGGTAGAACAACATTGTAGGGTAGAGCAGGGTTCGGTGGCACAGAATTGGGAGGAACAAGGTAATGTAGAACAAAGCAGGGCAGAACAGTATAGAGTAGAACAGGGTAGGGTAGAACAGGGTAGTGTTAGAACGAGGTTGGATGGAAGACGGTAGGGAGGAAAATTGTAAGGGTGGAACATAGTTATGGAGTTGGAACTTGGTGGGGTTGAACAAGGTGAGGTGGAAACATAAAGGTGGAGTGGGTGGAACATGATAGAGTGCAACTAAACTTGGTGGGGTAAAACAATGTGAGGTAAGGTTGAACTTCGGGTGTGCAGGCACCAGGGACGAATGCTAGATGGGGCGAACGGGTGGCCCGCACCACACCACGGTGAATGCGAATGTCTAGCAAATGCGCTGCCAAAGCCCAACGAAGTCCCGCGCGCATATAAAAATCTAATTCCGGGAAAGAATTTTATTCAAACCATTTGAGGGGCACACAGCATCAAGGCGACAGGGCGTGAGTCGAGTGTGATGGCAAGGGTGATAACAAGAAAAGAGAAGGGTCGATATTCGAAACAATTTAGATTTTTACGCAGAGAGAGGGGGAGGGTGTATTTCAGGTTTTTGTTTGAAGTATTTTTTTCTCCCTTCTTTTTGCAAAGTTATGTTTTTTTAGTGCTCCCTCTTATTTCGAGATACGCGAAACGATAGCAGAACCACCGCCGTTCTGCTGCCGGAATCGTACTAGAGCCATTACGGTGCAGGCCAACAGAGTGGCGCGATGGGGTCGGGTGGGGCAAAACGGGGCACGGCGGGGCAGGGCAGGGAAGGCGAGGTAGGGCGGGGCGGGGTAGGGCGGGGCAGGGCAGGGAGGGCGAGGTGGGGCAGGCCGTCCCCGTCCCCCCTGTACTCTCTGGGAACGGTTGTCTCGGTCATCTTCCCTCCTGGCATTCCTGAAACACCCTCCCCCGCTCCCAGACCCACTTCACATTCTTTCCCCTCTCCTTCCCCGCCCCGCTGCGGCCAGCCGCCGCGCCCCGCCCCCCGCCGCGCCCCGCCACGCCCCGCCAGCGTCCCCGGCTCCCAATGCTGTCGCACAAAACACAGAGCCAATTCCGACCTAAGACAGCACTGGAGTGTAAAAATTCACCTCTCCCTCCTTCTGTCCTGTTTCTCTCCCTTCGCCCTCTCTCTCTCTCTCTCTTTCTCCCTCGGTTACGTTCAGCGTGGGCTGCGCGCGAGTGAGAGGAGACGACAGGGCCGCAAGCAGGCTCGCGCGGGCGGCGCTGCGAAACACAAAAGTGGGACGGAGAAAGAAAGAAGGGGCTGCCCAGAATGAAGGGGCGGGGGCGTGGTTGTTGGACTGGGATAAGAAAGTAGTATACCCTACCAAATTAAAACCCTCTACCCACCACTCCACCTACATTATAGAATCAAAATAATTTCAGATTGAGTAAAGAAAACGTCCAAGACAAGAAAAAATAAATCGCTGTCTAGAAATAAACGTTAAAACACGCACCTGTCGGCGCTCTATGAAATCAGATTGTGAACGACCTTTCCGTCCGCTCTGCAGGCACCGGCCAGGCCCGCGTGGACTTACTGACCCGCTGAATAACCTGCTGCTGCTACTGGCCGATCCTCCACCCCTCCCCTCCCCCTTTTCCACTCCCACACCCTCGCCCCTCCGGGGGCCCTCTCTCGCTCTCAAAGGGAATTCCAAATGGGACGCACGGGGCCCTGGCCGTCGGCCTATATACTACCGGGACGGGGCAGTATAATTAGATCAGACAGCTCGGCCCGCCCACCTTCCGCAGGGCACGCCTCCTCCTGCAGAATGAACAATGAAAAATAATCAGGACTATGGGGGGATGGAGGGGTAGGGGGCACGTACGGCCCCGCCAGTGCAGCCAAGGCGGCGGGGGACCGGGCCAGGACGTTTTATTTTCCATGCGGCAGGGCGGGCCCAGCTGGACCACAAGCCTCTTGCCCCCTTCTCTCTCTCTCCCTCTCCCCACCATCCCTTTTCCTCTGTTGCCCCTTTCCTCGCCACGTCCAAAACCCGAGCAAACAGTAGGGGCGTAACCTCGGGCCCCCATCCCAGGGCGTGACCGGCAGCGGCAGGACCGGCAGGACCGGCAGGACCGTCGCAGCGCGCAGAAATAATTAATCCGCGCAGACTATTTAGATGACGGACACACTACACCGCTGTCCGCCGCACGCGAGCCGAGCACAACAACGCGGGAGAAGGAAAATAATTGAGGTCACGACAAATTTTTGCACGTTTTCGACCCGCTGCTGCTGCTGTTGATACAGCTGCAGTACGGAAAGAGGCTTAGAGCCGCTGGGGATATGAAATTAATTAGTGCGTGGAACAAAAGAACGTCAATTTTGACCGACAGTTGCGCGTAAGTCAAAGTGCCGGAGGCACGGATATCCAGGTAAGAAAAACAATTACCAAAAATAGAGCTGCTGCTGCTTGCGCTGCGAAAACATTTCCCGCAACCCCACCACCCTCCCCCGCTCGCCGTGCGTTACAGTTCTAATTAAACGAGTCTGACCTGTTTTGATATTTATTCCCAGATAAACGGCGCCGCCGGCTCGACCGCGTGGCACAGAACTTTGCGCGCCGCGGTCCCCTCCCGCGCGCGTCGCTGCCGATCCCAAGGAGCCCGCAATAATATTTGCCCAGCTAGGATTGAGCCTTCGTCTTCAAATCGATCCACTTAATTAAATGTATTTTTGGCCGCGAGAGCCCCGCTCGCTTGCTCGCGAGAGAAGGGCGTAAGTCAAACTACGGCGAGTGCGGCGGAGAGCCATAGGAAGGGCTCCTCCTCGGATCGCTTTGTTTTGCCAGCTGCAGCCCGCCGCCGGGGCTCCCAGTGATACTCAGGTGGAGGCCCCGGGGGAAGGTCACACGACGTCGTGCCAACCGGGCTGCGGCGCCCTGCTGTGCGCCGCCTTCTAGGTCAATCGCATCCCCGCCTGTGACATTTCGCCTCGCTGCGCCCGTGCACCGCCCCCGCAAAAGGACAACAGCAAGGCCGCCTTTCCTAATACTTTACAGACGCAATCTAGGTTCGGTACGAGTCCCCGTATCCCCCCAGCCCCCTTCAAGCCCTGGCATCCATTGGTCCTATCAAGACTTGTCCATCTCTGCTCTAATAGAGCCCATATATTTCACGGTTATTCCGTGACCGGGTATTCGATAGCGCCGCACAGCTCACCCCCTCGCCTCCGCCCCTCCTCGGCAAGCGCCCGGCCCCCCACCCCCTCTTGCCCGCCGCTGGAGGGCCAGCTTTCTGCTATGGGCTTAATATATTTTTATTGAGAAGCCAAAGAATTATTGGGGCCCTCGTGCAGCGATGCCCTTCGATGGCCAGCCGGCCGGCGGGAGAGAGGGACCTTACTCTCGCTTAGGCCCCTGGGGGCTCACACAGCCTGGCGAGCAGAAGGGAGAGGAGAGGAACGGCGTGGGGGAGAGAGGCTGGGGACGAGGATGATGGGGGGAGGGGAGGGGAGATGGGGGCCTCGGGAAAAAGCTCGTCGCGAAAAGTCAGGCGGGGCCCGCAGATAACTCGGTTAGAAATTATTGGCCGCATGGATCCGGCCGGAGCCGGGCCGTGCAGAGGGTCAGCGAGGGTCGAGTGGCACTGGCGGCTCTCGAGCCCAAGCCCCACTGGGCCGCGAGGAGGCGCAGGAGGAAGTCTGCCACGCTCTTCCTCTCAGCACGCACCTCCCGCAGCCGGGCCACGTTGAAGGGGTACCACTCCCACAACATAAGGGAAACTCCTTAGATTTTCAGGAAAGTCCACAGAACACGGAGAAAAATACTTTGGTTGCTGTGACTAAAATGGTGTTCAATCTACCCCCTGAGTCATAATCATAGAACGTTATATCGTGCTGACTGGAGTGTTTGGTTGGAGCGTCTGAACGCCAGCACGATAGAACGTTCTATGGATATGACTCAGGGGGCAGATTGAACACCCTTTTAGTTACAGCAACCAAATTTTTTGGCCGTAATGACCAAACATTTCTCAGTGAAAAAGTGGAAATTTCACTTTTTGAGGAGGCTTTCTCAAAATCTGAGGACTTTTCATGAGAGTTTATCAATGTTTTCCCTCTTTACCCCCGAAATCAGACATTGTTTTCACTCAAAACTGCATTTTTGCTCTGAAAGCTGAACAATCCACGAAGTTTGTTGAAATACCAGCAATCATTGGTGACCACTTTCAGGCAGAAAGCAAGACGAATACAAGAAACAGAAATAAACTAAAAACAAACTAGTTGTTTCGCGTTTTCATCAGTTTGTTTTTAAGAGAATGGCACATTTTCCTCGTAGCTCCTCTGACATCCAGACATGAATCAAATACCAGGCAAAACAACGGAACATACTCACGTTTGACAGCCAGGAACTCATCTGCATACAGCACATGACATAGGCTGACCCACAAATTAAGAAAGATGAAATGTAGCCGGGTGACGGAGACCACTACTGCTTTACGAGAGGATCTCGCAGCGCTGAAAGTGAGTGCCAGGAGTGAGCCAGGATTTAATGAATAGTTGACGAGTGCGACATTTAAGCTTGCATGCTTTTTCTATTTTTCTCAGGTATCGACTTGGAATTTATCGACGAACAAGTTCTGAGGTGTCGTAAATTTACAACGTATTTTGTAAATATTTCTTCCAAAAACTATCGCAAATTTACGTCGACAGTGTAGTGAGGGT
>NW_026267242.1:44391-56796 GCF_000697945.3 Frankliniella occidentalis
CCCCCCCCTTCACCCCTCTCATCCCCGCATCCCTTGACCCTGTTCTCCATTCCTTGTTGATCCCCCCCGTCCTTCCTGTTCGAGCGTCCGGCCTACCCCCCCGCCCCTTCGCGCCAGTCCTAAATCTCACACGGATCCGGGATGGTGGTGGTGGTGGTGGCGGCGGCGGTAGTAGAGCTGCCACCGCTCACTGTGGCTCCTCGTCAATTTCGCATTAGGGAGATGATCGAAACTGAATCGCATCACCGCAGCATGTACAGCGGCAGCGGCCGTCGGGGCGAGGCGGGGCGGGGCAGAGCGGAGCAGAGCGGGCTGGGGCTTAGCCATGACACAGCGTGCGTTTTACGGTCAGCGCGCCTACGTCAGTTCCAGCCAGAGACTATGCCGCGACATCCCCCCGGGGATCAGTGGGAATTCTCAGCAGCAGCAGCAGCGGCAGTGGCAGCGGCGGCGGCGAGAGCTGGCGAGAGCGAGCGGAGGAAGAGAAATAAGAAAATGGAAAGAAGGCAATGCAAGAAAGAGAGAGAGAGCAAGTGAAAAGAGAAAGAGAGCAGGCAGAGAGAAAAGGAAAATGAACAGGGCGTGAGAGAAAAGTGGCGAGCGACTAGGCGGGAGCAAGCAGGATAGGGAGAGTGGAGAGGCAAGAAAGAGAACAGCTTCTCTCCGCAAAAGGCCCCCCCGATATCCTTCCCCGCCCGGCGCTGTAACAAAAGTACTTCTCCGCGGCGGTGGCGGCAGCATCGACCGCCTCGAGGCCTTCGCTCCCGGGCCCGGTCGGCTTGGCCGCGCCGCCGGGCGGCACCGGGTCGAGCGCCTGCAGCGGCGGGGGTAGGCAACCCGCGCGCGGCCGTGCGCGGCGGGACAGCCCGCGCGGCGCGCCGGGGGCCCGGGCGGAGCGGCCGGGGCGGGCGGAGCCGGCGGAGCACACTGCACAGCGGGCCGGGGACGAGCCGGGCCTGGGCGCAGGGCGCAGCCTGGGCGCCCTCTGATGGAACGACACAGATATCGGTCACAATTTGCATACATCGGGCGCGCTCGCGTTGCGTAACAGGCGGGGCAGTCATTTTATCTAGATTCTCGGGATGCCGCGCCGCCGGGGCGCGCCCCGCGCAGCGCCAGGAGCCGTCAAAAATACACAGCGTTCCAATAGGAAATTGCCCGTATTTTATCTGATTTATTTCGACGTTTTGGCGACTGTGACTCCCCGCCTCCTCCCCTGCTTCCCCTGCGCCGCGGCGGCAGGCTCCCGGCAGCCATCTCCAGAATGGGGCCTGCCCCGGGAGACCCCCTCCCCCACAAAACGACGTAAATTCAGTTTTGGGAGGAAATTGGCATTAAACTTCTTTGGTGATCAATCTTTAATGCGTCTTCTTACAATATTCGAAAAAAATAATGCAGATACAAATCTTGCTGCATTCGGTATCGGAAAAGAAGCCGAATCCCTGCTTCAAGCAGTAAAATTCAGTCGATTTCATCCGTAGCCCCGCCGGCCTGGACGAGCACGCTGCTGCAATGCGTCGCTCTCTTCTCTTTTTCCTCTCTCTCTCCAATTTCCGGATGTCCTCTCCGCCCGGCGGGCCGGAGGACGGGGCATTAGTGCAGCGGGACGTGCGGCCGTGCAGCGCGCTGGGGACGTGCGCGGGGACGTGCGCGGGGACGTGCGCGGGGACGTGCCGGACCTGCAGAGCGGCCGAGCGCGGCCAGGAGGTGGGTGCGGTGCGACAACACTCGCGCCACGCGGATGCAACGAAAACGTTTTCATTGCATCATTGCGCTGAACGCAAAATAACAAAAGAACAGTTCTGTGGACGAGGCGAGGTTTTGAACGAGCAGAATGCGATTAAAAAGCGCTTTCTAGGAATAAACAAGTGGGCTCCAAACAAATGGAACTTTGATACGCGCCCGGGTGAACTGTGCCCGCTCTGCAAGAGGAGTGATGGATGCATGTGCGTGAGAGGGTGAAGGGTGCAGCAACACGCGGGGTATGACGAGGGGTGGAAACATTTCAGGAGCATTTTGTAGAATCCAACACGAAAAGTACCGAGCACCCGCGTTTGCCCTGAGCGTCATTGATGTATGGATGTGAAGTCATGATTCTGACGCGAGCACTCGATGGGTCTGGGACATGTTTACGGCGCGGTGGATGCACCCCTGGCTCGCGGCCAGGCCGAGAGGGGGCGGGGGGAGCTACTGAGGCAGAGGGGGGCGGAACTGCCTGTCTGCCCTGGATCCGGCGTTAATGGCTTGTCGCCTGAAGCAGCATTACAACTATAAGTTATTTCGCTTTCGCGCCACGGCTTTTGCTGCCTGCTTTACTCACTTTTATGAAGACTAACAAGTCAGCGTGTCCTGCGCGGTGGGATGACGTTGCCTCGGAAGCGCACACTCGAAAGACATTTTTTTTCCGAGTCGCAGCAGGCGTTTGCGAGCCAGTGCAGTGAAGTGGGTCACCCCTCCGCTTTTGCCTTGGCAAATGATTTTACTTTTCCGTGAAAACGACTCTCGGGCTGCAAACCGAGCAAGCGGCAATCAGGCACGAACACAGGCGTGCCATCCTCCGCGCCGTCCTGGACCCGTGATGATGATCTCCACCTCCCGTGCCCCCAACCTCCCCCCGCCGGGCCGGAGTCTGCTGTGACATAACGAACACCTTATCTGCCTTTATGAGCGTACAAAAATGCCAGGGGGGAAAAAAGGACCTGCTTGCCTGCACGGAGGCTAAAGTGAGGAGGGAAATAGGACAGAGGGAAAGGGAGGGAGAGAGGGAGAGGGAGAGAGAGAGAGGGAGAGAGAGAGAGGGAGAGGGAGAGGGAGAGAGAGAGAGAGAGAGAGAGAGAGAGAGAGAGAGAGAGAGAGAGAGAGACATAGTGAGAGACAGAGACAGAGAGAGAGAGAGACAGAGAGAGAAGGGCAGAGCATGGCCATCCCCACCCCGCCCGTTGCGCACAACTGCGTAAGTTCGTCGAGAGCGCCGCTGATTACGAAACATAAAGTAGAAATCAAATGGCGGGGCCTAGCAGGTCGCTACGGAGGCGTGGCGTGGTGTGGCGTGGCGGGGCGTGGCGGGGCGTGGCGGGGCGTGGCGGGGCGGAGCAGAAGACATCTGGCACGTCCCCTGGCGGCGCCCCCACGTGGCGGAGGCCCCCCTCCGGCCCCCTCCTCCTTCTCCTCGACAAAGTTGTGCGCGACGCCCAGTACGCCGGCGCACCTTACGTAAGTCGTACACCTTACAGAGGCCGGCCGGTCAGTAGCCTTGAGCGCCGCGCACGCCTGGCACACGACGTTATGGCCCCCTGCTCTTGTTCGGCAAAAACTTTGCAGTTTACTGACCGTCCCCCGCCCACCTCTCCTGCGTCCGTTATCGTCCTGACCGTGGCGACGACAACTATAGGTACCTCCTCGCCCGGCAAAAGAGAGAGAAAGAGAGAGAGAGAGAGCTAGGAGGAGAAAGAGGATCGGGGAGTTTCCATAAACTTTTGAGAAAGTGACTATGAGAATAAGAAACATTTCTGCGGGCGTGAAACATGTACACGCCCTGTCCAGCGCGGGGCGTGGCGGGGCGTGGCGGGGCGTGGCGGGGCAGTGAGTAATCACCACGCGATGCATTTGCACGAGCGAGTCCTTCAGCGGCGCGCGACAAACGGGGGTAAAATTTACGACGCCAGTTTTCGTGTTTATTCCCCCCGCCTGCCTCGCGCTGACGGCGGCATTGTGCGAACACTTGACCAAGAAAAGAGGACAGAAACTGGGGGGGGAGGGTACCGGAGCCGGCTGCCGCTGGCGGGCTGTGGGCCGGAGCTATGCAAGGTCGCACGGGCGACGAGTGGCTGTACCAAGAGGTATACGTCTCACTGTGGCTCACTTATCTCGACCCCGCGAGGCTTCGAAAATTGTGGTGTTTATCCCACAGATTTTCGGTTGCCCCCTTACCCCGCTTCCTCCCCCTCGCAAATGAAAAATAATTTTGAAGCAGTTTCCTGTGAAAAGGTGTTACACGCAAGAAAACTGAAGCGTACCGGGTGTAACTGAGAATGCGCAACAGTGTTGCGGGATTGCATACCCGCCAGGGCTGCAGGGGCCATGGCGCCTTACGGGCTAACTGGGTAGGCAAACCCGCAACACTGTTGCGCATTCTCAGTTACACCCGGTACAGTAATACGAATTCCCTTCAGCGAATAAGTCACGCTCAGTACACCCCGAAAATTGTGTTCTCAATTCGTGAACACTCCAACAAATTCAAGACACACGTCCTCTCTCTAATACCTATATTCTTGTGACAGGTGCAGTGGTTAAAATGAGGAAAATTGTCTTAAGATTTGGGGATGATCTTGAACTAAGAGCAAAATTTTTAGCACTCGCTTTTAAAATATACGGATACGGGTACAGATCTCTCCCCTCCATAGCAGCACCTTCGAGCGCTCACGCATAGGGTAAACCTACCTAACATGGATCAGGTACCAAACATGGATCATTTCTGTTTGGCGGGTTCTAACTTCTGATTGGGTCGACCGATTTGAAAATTTGAAAGTTCCCCAGGTAGAGGACTATATATCCAACAGAATTTGTATGTAGCAATTTTTTGTCTGATCGCTCTCCTGCCCGCTGGTGCGCGCCGAAAAACAGTCTGCACACCAGACCTCGTCATAGCGCGCCAAAAGACAAGGCGACATACATGGTTATACTTATTTCCCGTTTTTAAGAAAACTAACCGGTGGAATCACTTGGTATTCGATGAGAAGACGTTTTAAGGTATACCCTTTAAGACTCTGAAGATTTTGATCCTTTACCGTGAGTAATTTAAAAATGCGGGTAGGGGTAAAAACATAGAATTTGAACCCTCCTCAAATAACTTCTATAGTTTGCGCCTCAAAATCAGTGATTAGAAATCGTGCATGCGTGATGTCACTTTGCACACGGCAAAATATGACCAAAATAAAGGGATTGATGCAAACAAGCATCACAAATTTCTAATAGGAAAAGTTTTACAAGCGTTTACATCTTCCATTGCGCCTTACGAGAGGTCCGGGTAGGCAACCTGGGGCACATATTAGGTCCCTTTCCACTCTTAGCCCCCTTACGATCCCGTGACTGTGCTAGAAAATACAATAATTTCAAAAACGTTTGTTTTAAGTTCACAGAACAGGTTTCGAGGAACATTTCTCAAACGAATCAGAGTGTCAATATCACGTGGTTAGTCGGGATATATAGAAAAAGCCGAATTTCTAGTTAAATAAAATGCAACTTTTCCAGGCCCTTTATCCGCCCCGAAGATGCAAATGAGCGGGAGGAAGTTATAATTCCGTGAGCAGAATAGTCCGAGGAACACGTTAGTATAAGAAACTATTAATTTCGTCAATAGACGAGCTTTACAAACGTATCCAAACATGCCGAAGTTTTGATCCATGTTTGGGTCAGCGTCCAAACATGGATCACAACCCCTAAAAAGAGGAAGGGTTTGTTTTGGGATAAAACAAAAAAAGTTGCCTTCCCCTCATACTGTTGTTTATCACATATGTAAAGGGGGATACTCTAGCCCGGTGATCCATGTTAGGGTACCCCCCTCCAAACATGGATCAAAATTCGCGGTCATGGGGATTCCCTGTAGCTCCTAAAGTATTGGAGCTAGAAACTTAATTCCCTCGGGATACTTTCCTAAAGGGTTCAAACTACACAGCAACGACAAAAAATTATGCTCATCACACTTTTACCGACCCAAAAACCACGGTTTTCTGAAAATTGATCCATGTTTGGTAGGTTTACCCTAAAGCCAAAGAACGAAAGCGGCGAAAAGCAGAGAAAGGCGAACGGTATTCGGCTGGCTCCCCTACAGAGTTTTCCTTGCACGGCTACACCTGCTGACGCAGTAATATGTCGTTCATTTCACCCCCTGCGTCCCCGTTACGTGGTGGGGTGGGGTAGGGAGGGGTGGGGCGGGGCGGGGTGTGCGAGGCGGGTCGAGGCAGTTGACCGCAGCAGCTCGGCGGCCGCAGGCACTTGGGCGCACAACACGCCGCAAGGCAAACGGTCGAGAGTGACAAAGAAAACCCCAGAGGGCGTAAATTTTCTGGGAGCGCAGTTTTCTGTGTATATAGGGAAGGAGGCAGAGCGCCTAAGCAAGGGCCTCGGGCTCGGCTCGGCCAACTTCTCCAGGCGGAGCAGGCAGGCGGGCCGGCACTGGGGACAGGCGCGGAGCGCGGCGGCGGGGACCCGGGCTCCATAAAGCGAGAGCCAGCTGCTGGAGAGTGGTCCTTATAAGCGTAGGGCTGCCGAGGCGGGTGGGGTTGGACGGGGGAAGGGGGAGGGCAGTCCGGCCCTCCACATAAGCTCCACCTCTTGAGACACACCTACAATGACAAGATTACAACTACTCGACACGGCGCTGTTCATCCCCCGTTCTTATTATTATTATGTTCTCGGCCGGCAGGGTGGTGAGGCTCGTACTTTACAAGCGGGATCAAGCCCGACCCGCCCCGCCCCGCCCCGCGTGCCCCACCCACCACACCACCTGCAGCACCGGGAGGGGACACCGAGGTAGGAGAGGGGGGGCAAAGTTTGTTTATCAGTCCCAGCGACTTTCTGTTTTGGCAAGGGTTCACTACGCTAAAGAGATGGTAAATTAATTTCGTGCGACGAATAAGTTTAATGTTTTAAAAACCATAAACATAAGGGTGGTCCACGTGGAGCCCAAAACATTTTAGTTATACTGTACTGCATGCGGCAGCTGTGCGACCAGGTTGGCCTAATGTTTCTAACCAAACCTTACAAAGTGCCGGAGTCCGTGGGGACAACCCGACCATATTTTTTGAGGCAAGTCCAATTTGATCTTCGTACTTTAGTAAACTGCGACCGCAAACAGCAAGTGCTACAGCGACGTTTCCAGCAACAAAATGTCAGTAATTGTTCAAAAAGTTTCACAACAAAAGCGTTGCAAAGGACCGAAAAAAGGAAATAACCTTCGTTGGAAGGAAAAGAATCGTGGAAAAAGAGAGAGGAAGAGAGAGGAGGGGGTGGCGATAAGGCAAGGCAAGTCGCTGTAGTCCGCGACGGTCAAGGAGCAGCGCCCGGAGCGGAGAGCAGCGCCTGACACGCACCACGGAGGGCAGAGAAAAAAATTAAGAAGGAGGACACACGGCAGAGCCCGTTAGGGATGGCGCGCCATCAACACACGTCGCGAGGCGCCTTTTCTTCCCTTCTCTTTTATTTTTTTCCTTTCTCTCTCTCTCTCTCTCTCTCTCTCTCTCTCTCTCTCTCTCTCTCTCTCTGCGGCATGCCACTTCCGCTCCGCTCCTCTCGCGCCAGAGATCCCAGAGCCGCGATACGGAGAGCAGCACCAGCGGGCCTACTTGTGCACTCATGCTGAATGCGGTCAGGTTCTGTGCGTCACTGCCCGCCGCGCAGAGCGGGCGGCGGCAGCGAGACGGCCAGGGGAGAGGAAAAAGGAAGGGAAAAAGGAGAACAATGACTTTCCACAAACTTCAATTCTAATTAATTAAACGAGAGTGGGCCGGTGGAACCGGGGGGGCCACCGCCTGCCTCGCCTTGAATAGATGAGCGAGGATGAAATGGAAGGGGGTTGGAGGGAGAGGGGGGCTCGTGTCACCTCCGGCCGAAAACTCTTCCAGGAACGGCAGAACACAACCAGCTCCACACTACCATATAACCGTTCCACACGAGTTCGAGTTCGCCAGGACTATCATTGGCACACTCACTAACATCGGCTGACGGCCTGCCGCCAGCAGAATCCCGGGCGGAACGGAGCAGCGGGTGAAATTCTCCACCATTTTAATAAGACATCCGGTCCTTTTCTCGGCCTGAGCCGGGGGCGCCAGGGCGTGGCAGTAAGTAAGGCCCAACAAGGTGAAAGGGGGCTCAAGTCTTTGACTTGTTTGCCCGCGAAAGTCAAACGCCTGGCGTCGCGCGTTCGCGGGGGAAGGACGGCGGCGGACGGGGATGGAAGGGCGCCAAGTGCGGGGGCGGCGCGTGGGTGGCACAAGGGGTACCTTACCATAAATTGAAGCAGACATTAATTTTTCTAGATTTTTATCCAACTTTTTCCTGATTTTATTCATCTAATTTTTAGAGGGTGTACCCTGGTTTTGTTTGAGGGTTTGAACACTTTACTCACCGTTGTGGACGAGCAGGGTGGAGTCCCTGGCGAGGGCGAGCTCCGAGTCGGTGAGGGTGGCGTCCGAGTTGTTGTCGCTGCTGGGCGAGCCGGGGCGCAGCGGTCCGGACAGCAGCGCGGCGGGCAGCTGGTACGTGTGGTGCGGCGCGTCCAGCGGCTCCTGGTAGGCCGACACGGCCACCGCGTACTGCGGCTGCGCGTACTGCTGCTGCTGGTGCTGCTGCCGCCGCGGCAGCGACCGGTGCCGGCCGTCATCGTGGCGGCCCGACCGAGCTGCAAACACATGAGAAAAGACACAATATGTGAAACTTTCAATAGCGCTCAATTAGAAGTTTTGCACCATTATAATATTCTTATTAATAGCATCGTTGTGTTCTAAACGCCACAGCAGGTTTTGATTTTGATAGAGATCTACTTGTTGAGTTTTCTTTGCGCAAACTATGTAACATTCATCAATGTATGATTATTGTAAATTCAGAACTGTTTGTTTAAAACTTTTAGCTTGAAATTATTCCCACTGATTTTTCTCCATCATACTTGATATGAAATCTGCTGTCAAGATTATAATCCTAGTTATCTATAATAACAAGACATATTTTTAAAAAAGTTGCAAACCGATTGCTTTACTACATGCATGCTTAATAGTTTTTCTGTTTTAAAACGCAGTCGTAAAATAGCCACCTACTCGTGCCACATTTGCGACACAGGCAAGATCACCGATCACCCGTCTAGGGATTTTTTTTACGCCGTTTTCTTCACGCACTGTTAAAAAAATATTGTAAATTTACCACATCCTTTGTAATGACTAGTGTGTTAAAAAAACAACATCGTTCGTTTTTATTGGCACGTGGCAAAATTCCTTCTATTTTGCTCGTAGTGGTCCATAACAATGATTCCCACGTTTCACCATGTTGTAAAACCACAACAATATCGTTGTAAAGTTTGATAGCACGATGTATCGTTACAGAACAAACAAGTTTGTTTCATTACAATTTTTTTGGTACAGACGAAAGTAAATAACCACTGTTTTGGAATGAAAATTCGTTTCAGGAAATTTGGTGAATGTTGTTGGATTACAACATGTGTTGTTTTTTAACAACACTTGTTGCTATCAAACTTTACATCAAATGTGTTGTAAATTTACAACAAAATTTTTAACAGTGGATGCAATTGTTTTCAGGGAAAATTTATCGAAATGGGACTGATTTGCACCTCAAAACTGAGACCGTCCCCTCGCGGGCGGAGGGCGGCACACACGCGGGTCATAAGTGATTTGGCCAGCACATGTGTGACTGCGGTGGGGGCCTTGAGAAATGTAGGGCTCCCCGGAGACTGTGAGGGGGAGCGGGCGGGCAGGAGAATATAGAGGAGGAATATAGAGGGATAACTGGAGGGAAATGCGGAAGAGAAGACGGAAGTGGAAAAGGGGCAGCTCCGTCGCGCGGTGTTCATATCGGGCAATCGGCATACCAGAAGCGAAGGGGTGAGGGAGACGGGGCAGAGAGAGAGCGAGGACGCATGGCTCTCAGCCGAAGGAGCTTCAGAAATTTATGACGCTTCCAGCGAGGAAGGAGGAGCGGGGAGACTAAAGGAGCTGGAAGAGGGGGAGATGAACCGATATATCTTTCTCAAAAAAGAGACGGAATGAGTTTGCATTGAAACTCAACAACGGCGACGACCCTGGCCAAAGACTTGCGGCGCGGCCCTCCCCGACAAGATCCATTTCCGCAGAGGCATGGCGGAGAAGCGCCCGCAAAGGACTTGAAAAGGGCCAAAGCGCCAAATCCGACACGCCAAAGAGGACCCCAAGGGCCGGGCCTAGGGCTGCCAGCACGGCGACGGCCGCAAGCAGGCGAGGGCGGCGGCAAGGGCGGCAGGGCCCGCCGCGCACTGCGGCCCGGCACCCCGGAGGCGCCCGGCAGGCCGACAAGGAGTCACGGCATGCCACCATATATTTTTCATACCGGCCGGGGGTCGGCCACACGCCACACTCGGGGGAGTCAAACGGGAGCACGGTATGGGAATCACGACTCGGCGCGGCCGCGCGGCCCGGGGCGGGGCGGGGCGGGGCGCGCGGCCTCGAGTGATCCGCACCGCGCGCGCCTCGCAGCGCCACGCCACACCACGCCACACCACACCACGCCACGCCACGCCACGCCACGCCCCAAGCCTCCAGGCTCGCCCTGCAGGCCTGCCACCCTGCTTAGTAGCGTGAATAATTCAAACGGGAGCGTAAAAGCTTGCCACGCGGGACCACAGCGCGCACTCCGCACCGCCCCGCCACGCCCCGCCGGGGGCACCCTTGCCCCCCACAGAGTCGCTCCGCACCTCAGCAGCGCGGCCAGGCCGCAGACAACCCAACCGGTGCGGATTCTCAGGCGAGGCGGGGCGGGGCGTGGCGGGGCGTGGCGGGGCGTGGCGGGGCGCGGCTGGCAGCCCAGCTATAACAAGATGATAATGGGTACTCAGTGCCCACGCGCTGCATACTGCATTACGAGAATGGATAATTGCGAGCAAGAAGCACATATCAGCGCGGTGGGGCGAAGGTGGTGGTCACTACTTATGTTTAGCCCCGCGCAATCGAATTCGTATTTTCGCAAGTCTCATCCTCGGTCTTGCCGCCATCCCTTTGCGACTCACTTTGCATATTAGTTGAAGCGCAGCATGGTAATGATGTAGTTTCCGTTGCCTGACTGCGCGGGATCAGGTTCTCAATGACTAAGCAGGGGGCGCGAAAGAGCGCGAGCAAAAGCATTTTGCGGCTTAAATGAAACCACAGGAAAGTAACACGCCGAGAACTCTAGCCCAGCCCACCTGGCGTACCCCACGGAATACATTTTTACCCCCCTTTTATTTCCGCACAGGGGTCACGGCCCGGGCGATGCCGTTGGTTTTGCGCTGGTCGTGTGTTTCCGCCCGAACGGGGCGTTAAATATTTTGATTGTTGCCACTAAAACGCACGGGGCGCACAGCAGCACCGCCGTGATGTGGCGTCATTTTTACGGCGGCGCGGACCTGCTCCGCGCGGACCTGTGGGGGTGGAAGGGGGGATGGGGGGGCAGGACACGAGCAGCGCACAAGGTTAAGTGCGATATCTGATGGGCGGGGCGCGAGGGATGGCAGCGCCGCGGAACACACATGGGGCGAGAACGAGGCGCAGCAGCGCGCGCGGCAAAAGAGAAAGGCACTTACTTCTCTACACTGGATGTGTGTGTTTCTCTCGAGGATTATTTCATGGCAAGGGCATTTGTAACTGCTGCCGGTATATAGCGTATACCGTACCCGCTACTGGAGAGATAGAGGCCGAGAAAAAAAATCTGCTTCCGGAGGCGTGCGAGTGGCACGCACGGCGACAGGCGAGGGGGAAGGAGAGGAGAGGGGCAGGGGGAGAGGGAAGAAGCTGATGGCGATCGTCTTGAGGCGATAAACAGAGGACTAGGACGGTGATGTATGAGAGCGAGTGAGAAGGAAGGTGAAATAGTGTAGGCTGCACGTGCGCGCGCTGCGGGGGCAGAGAGAGAGAGAGAGAGAGAGAGAGAGAGAGAGAGAGAGAGAGAGAGGGAGAGAGAAAGAGAGAGAGAGAGACGAGGGGGTAGAAAGCAAGGAGGGGGCGAGCAGCGTGGCGAGTGAGTAAAAGTGGGAGGGGAGCAGGGCGGAGAGAGCGAGAGAGAGAGAAGGAGGCAAGCTTAGCAATTTATGGAGAGGTGATATTGTGTTGGTGGGCCTCGCCGAGGGCCTTAGTGCACAGCGCAGTAAAGGGGTGGGGGGCGGGGGGAGAGGATGTCCAGGGCACGTCGGCATGAAGTAGGGAGGGGGCCGCCCCGCCCCGCCCGGTGTCGCGCACTGTTTTCATCAGGGTGGAATGGCGCATACTAAATCCATGCAGCGCGGGGGCCCTCATAGGTTTTTCTTTTTTTTTTTTTTGTGCGGCCCCCCTGGCGGGAACCTTTTGGACCATTCAACGGAATGTTTATGTCGGGGGAATTTTCACAAGAAAATGAATGCCCGTGACCACAATTCAGCACTCCCTGCTCTCCCCTCCTGTGCCTCACTCCTCCGCAGTGCCCCTCGTGCGCCCCCCCGTTTTGAGCTTATTCCAGACGTACCGCACCCGGCCGCCCTTCCCACACTCCCTTATCCCTTCCACCACCCCTACTTACACACACACACAGCGACTCAACCAGGTGCAAGCGTGCCTGGAATTGAAGAGCAGGCAGCAGACAGGCCCGCGGGATGAGGGACGGGGCGCTGCGCGGTGGCGGCGAGGGGGTGTCGGGAGG
>NW_026267242.1:62066-63449 GCF_000697945.3 Frankliniella occidentalis
CCCCCCCCCTGGGTACGGCCCCGGCACGCACGTCTGCCGGGCTGCTGGTTTGCACCGCTCTCCGCCGCCACCACCTCGGTTTTGACAGTAACAGTGTGCGTGGCTGGCATAATTTTCACAGCGCGCCATTCTGTGTAGTGTCCTAATGGCAAGACTTTGGCAGTTTGGCGGGGAGTTTCACGAGGTCATATCCCTGCCGCGCGGCCGCCGCGCCCTCCACGGCCGCCGCGCCGCCCCCGCCCCTCGACTACAACACAATTCCAAACGTCACTCACCGGCGAAAGGCATAACGCACCGGAGGCAAATAAAAGGTGGCGCCAAAGTGACGCGCCGACAAGACATAAAGAATAAAAAGACAACAACACTAAAGTGCGTGCACGCGCTGCTACATAGTACTCGCAGTATAGCCGTCACTTCCTCCGTTCATTCGGAGGGTCGGTCGGAGGGGCAGAGGGGTGAGATATTACCCCCCCCCCCTCTCCCCTTTTCCTCCCTGCGGCTACGCACCCCACAGGGACTATTCCCCCTCCCCCACCCCTCCCCAGGCGCCACCGCCCGCGGAGGTCAGGGGCTGGAAGGCCTAGCTGCCTGGCCGCCATACCCTCCCCGTCGATCTCGACTATCTCCGTCCCCCTCTCTCTCTCTCTCTCTCCCGCGGGAGTTAACGCTGCCGGGCAGAGGGGGTCGCGCACTCATGCTTACTCACTCAGATAACGTTAATTTATGTGCCTTTAAGTTGGTGTACGACAGAGTGGAGTACAGAGCGACGGGGGTTTAGACGTCGAAAACGACGCGGGGCGCGGCGGGGTGCGGGGGAAAAGGGGTCGCGCACAACGATGAATGGAGGACACGGGATGTTTTAATTGCAGGGAAAGACTTTATTTATTGCAGGGCGCAGAGAGCGCGCGTGTTTTCCGATCACGTCGAGAAGCTCCTCCTCGTCGCGGGGGACGGGGAGAGAGGGGGGGGGGAGGAGGGGCGAGGGCGCCCACCCGTCAGGCTGACAGCTACGCGGGCACGTCAGGCGCGCCGAGCACCGCGGAGCACCAGCCTACCCTCTCGGCACCAGCGCCCAGAATTACGTATTGTTCCGAAAAGCACTTGTACTTGGCAAGAACCTCGCGCGCCAGCACCTCGCGCGCCAGCAGCAGCAGCGAGCACTCAGGAGCAAGCGCGCCGCGCGCATGCAGCATGCAACCCCACCCCCCGTCTCGGCTCACCTCCGACCCGACCTCCGGCAGCGGAAGCAGAGCAGCTTGCCTGCGCTGGCGACCGCAGGAGGGTGGCGGGCGGCGCGCGGGGCAGAGAGACGTGCACTCCGTCACCGTGACATTGAGAGCACGTTAGCCGTGATTGGCTGCTCCGCCCCGCCGCACCCCGCCC
>NW_026267242.1:63499-69774 GCF_000697945.3 Frankliniella occidentalis
CCCCGCCCCGCCCCGCCGCGCCCTGGGGTGTCGTTACGCCGCGGCAGCGCGGCCTTGCGGTGGCCCAGAGCAAACTGTCCGGAGTGCCACTTGATTCAACATGGCGGCGGCGGAGCGGGCGGCGGGGCGGCGGCCCCATAAGCCGATTGTGGCCTCGGCGCGGGGCGGCACAGGACACAACCCAAGAACATAGCTCTGATGGAGGACGAGCCCGCAGGACAACGAGTCCACAGGAGGACAACGAGCCCGCAGGACGAGCCACGCAGCAGGACGAGTGCCGCAGGAGGACAACCCCGCAGGAGGACGAGGCTTCGCTCGAGGACGACCCCGCAGGAGAATGAGGCCTCGCTGGAGGTCGACCCCTCAGAAAGGACGAGGCCTCGCTGGAGGACGACCCCGCAGGAGAATGAGGCCTCGCTGGAGGTCGACCCCTCTGGAAGGACGAGGCCTCGCAGGAGGGCGAGCCTCACCTCGCAGGAGGAAGAGCTACGCAGGAGGGCAAGTCCCATCCCACCGCGCAGACCCAACATCACACACACACACACACACACATGCCGAACGGGGAACGTGTCGGGCTGTAATACACCTGGCCGGGTGCGGAGCAACCTCAACCTGGAAACCCGCTGGAAACAACCCGGGCCAAGGCGTAAACGAGAACACAAAGTTGCGGGGGGCGTAGAGTAAGAAACTTGCTGCCGCCGCGCTGCTACGCCGAGCTACGCGCCGCCACCGCGACCTCCGCCCCCGCCGCTGCAATCCCACACGCAGCTCACGTCGCCCGGGCGGCCCCGCCCCGCCCCGCCCGCCGCGCCCCTCACTCTCAGTAACACTACACTGCACGCCGCGATCTTTGCATCGTGCCGGCTGAGGGGTCTGGGAGGCTGGCGCTGCTGGGGATGAGCAAGGGGGCCGGGGTTGGGCCCGGCGGCAAAGGCTACAAGGCGGGACTAGAGGCGGGGCTAGGACAGGTCCAGCAGAAGGTCTTTGCCGGGCCGGACCGCGCGCTGTCCGGCTGGCCTTCTCTCCTCCTTCCTTTTGATCAGCAGACGAGCACGAGCTCTGCAAAGCTTGATGACCAAATACACCGGCGAGCGGGCGAGCAAGCGAGCGGAGCCAAACGAGGAGAACCAACCAGGCTGGTCCGGGTGTTTGTGTGGCTGCGGTCCGACGGGTCCGGCCCTGGCCCAACGTGAGCCAACACAGAGGGAGAGAGGGGGCCTCCTCGCCCCCTCCGAGCCGCTGCTGCTGCCCTCCCCGCGCTGCCCTTTCTCAACGGCGGGGTTGGGGCGGGGAGGCACGACGGCCCCCAGGATGGAGGTTACACACTGCTTTATGGCGCTGTCGCAAGACGTCGTGCAGTTGGGCCGCCCGGCCCCGCGCAGTGCAGCGCGCTAATGGCGGCCGGGGGACGGCGCGGTGGCGACAGGGCAGGAGGGGGGGGGCACGAGGGGCACGTGCTTGGATTATTCAGGTCGAGAGGAGCCGGCAGCGGTGGCAGCGCGCGGGGCGGGGTACCGCGCGCACATTCAAATCAAGTGCCGTTGTAAAACAGGAGGCCGCGCGTCGTCGCCGCCGCGGCCCTCCTGGAGGCTCCAAGGAGAGGCTTCAGGCTGCTTCAGGCCGGCCGGAGAGGAGCTCCTCCGCCCTGCTTTACGGTCGGCTCGGCGGCCACTCTCGCCGCAGCCGGAAGAAGGGAAGGCCTCCGCGCGCGTGCGTTATTCAAGGCCGCGCGAGGTCGGCCGTCAGTGGCGCAGGGCGGAAAGGGGGAAACGGAGGGTCATCGAGGCTCAGGGGAGCAAACTTTAATAAAGCCAGGGCACGAAGTTGACACGAAGCAACTAAGTGAGGCGTACGAATGTAGTTTGCACTTTGCACAAAAGGAATGAAATTAATTTGACGATAATTTCGTGTTGGCAATATACGAAAGTAAAAATATATTTCCTCGACGCAGTGTAGGCCTATGCAGAATGAGGTTGTACTCAAGACTTTTAGTGCAGGTGCGTTTACCCACCCCTACAACAACACAATCATCCTTGGCCCCGCCGCACCCCTCCTGCACTGGCCGCTTGCTTGCGCCGTCCGACCCGCCGCGGGCAAGCTGTTGTGCAGGAGGCTCTCTATAAACAGCCGTCGCGCCCTCAAAGGTCACTCGGAACACCACCAGCCCTGCGCCGTATAATCAACCCCACCGGGGTGTGGCAGGGCGGGGCGGGGCGGGGCGGGGCGGGGCGGGGCGGGGCGGGGTGCACGAAGCAAACATACGCCAGAATGAGGGAGGGCATAACGGGATAAAGAGACGATTCGCTGCGCAGAGTTTACCTCGGCGGCCCCTCGGCGCCAAGCGCCGCCCGCGCGTCAGGGAGGATGCTTGATGATATGGTCATCACCTCCGTGTGTGTGAGGGGGAGGAGGGAGGTGGGGGTCTTCGGGGAGGAAGGGGAAGGGGGGAGCACACCCCCGCCGTCGCCTCCCGAGACCATCCTCAGTCCAGATGGCGCCCTGGGGACAGAGCGACGCCGGGCGTCGCCGAGTCGTGACGCGACGCCTGCTGCACAGCGGAGGACGTCCCGGTCGGTGGCGGGAGAGGAGTGGGAGGGACGCCGGAGGGACGCCGCAGCACCGAGTCGCTTGTTTTTTTTTAACGGCCCCTTCCTACAGCTAATTAAGTGGGATGGCGCCTCGGCCGGCACGACATGCGCAGCTTACGACCCGCAGTATAAAGCATTGGTTACAAACTAACACGCGGCGACACACAATTAAAAGGCTGAATCGTTCCTCTGACGGCAGCCGCGCTCGCTCGGCGGATCGCACTGTTACGGCCCCCGCCCCCGCGCGCCCTCGCTCCCAAAAGCTATATCGTATCATCACGCAGCTCGCACTCGCCCCTCCGGGCACACGGAAATGAAGCCGCCTGGCCGCCCAGCCGGCCCGCGGCTGACCGGGCAGCTGCTGCCGGCTGGGTGTCGGTATGGCGAACATAATCCGCGTGAAAGCTGCACTGCGCTGCTGTGCGGAAATGCACTTGCCTCTCATATACTCGCACGCGCCAAATCATCCTTTTATGAACTTTGGCCGGGAAAGCAAGAAGAGTAGTAGTACCGCGGCGCGGGTGGAGCTCCCTTCCGGAGCGTGAAGCTCGCGCCTCGCACTTCGGGTAGGTCCGGGACGCACGTGCATTATGCACGAGGCCTAAGCAGGCTGACGGCCTCCTCCTCCTCCACGGCATCTCCTCCGATCCCTTCCCCTCCCTCCGCCGTTGTTGTTCTTCCTCTACTCCTCCTCCGCGTCGGCGGGGCGCGCGGCTTGCATTTTGCACGCAGACTTTAATATACGCATATTTATTAGTCAATAAGCCACACGGCCTTGGCGCAGACTTAATTAAAAGACATACACGCCAGCCGGCCGTAGCGCAACAAGGCGTCGCCGAAGAACGGCGTGGCGCTTTAATTCTTTCAGAAAAACGGGGCAACAAACTGCGCTTTAGCCGCACGAAACATTTATGCCAGTGTGTGTTGTTTTATACGCAACACACAAAGTAAAAGAAAATGGAAACTCACTATACACTTGCAAGGGAGCGTTTGTCATCGGCCTGCTGCACGCAAAGTTTTGACTCGGAAAAGTCGTCGAGTGAGTTGAGCCCATAACTTTGATGCGAGATTAAGGCGTGCGGGGGATTAGCATAAAACCGTATCTTCAGTTTTGTACCTCGTTACGGCGCGCGGGGGCCGCCATTCCGTTCGGATACTAATTTCACTCCCTTTCCTCACTTCGCGCCGCCCGTGTGCGGCTGATTCGACCGTGACGCCATAAAGGCAGCCTTATTTGCATGGTGTAAGTCGGCACGACCTTTAGGACGGAATGCCCCCCCCCCCCCTACTCCCTTTCCCTCATTCGGAATTTGGATAAAGAAAAACAGATATTGTGCATTCAATGCACTCTGCGCCGCGTTGCAAGCACGCGGTGCGGCGGGTCCGAAGGTCATTTCTTTTAATTGCCGCGCAGCCGTCACCAAGTGGTGTCACCGCCCTAAACCAGGAAACAGTTCGAGTGCGTTTCATTCCGTTTATAGGCGCCGGGGAAAACTTTATCGAGGGAGGCGGGGAGAGACTTTCCTAATTACAGTAAAAAGATGTCAGAAATCATGCACTTTCCGAGTGCGCGCGCGCGCGTGGTACCCTGCTCATTTCTTTTTTTCACTCAGCTTTAATGAAACCGCGCTTATGAAAACAACGCACAGCATTACAGTACGTTACACAGTACTTTCAAAGGATTATCGCGGAAATTCATCCCCCACATGTCTAGTGAACTATTTAATATACGACCTTGTTCACTCCACCTCGCAAATAACGCGAGTGTTACAGGCCGTGCTATGTAGGCATGGGGGCAACGTGGCCCGCTACAATACCCCTGGCAAAACAGCAGGGGGAAGGCTATGGGGTCGTGTGGGGGAGAGAAACCCTCTCCAGTCCTTCTCAGGGGCTAAAATTTAGCGCGCCACTTTAAGACGATGCAACGCATTAATCTTCCTTTGAATGAAGCGGCGAGGGGAAAACGACGCAGGCTGGCTCCGCCGCCACGACCGGAAATTCACTACGGAAAGGGTCGGTTTTGGATCACTTGGCAGCGGCGTGTTGTCCAGCACGGCCGCTCGGACCGAGGCTCGGACCACCCCCGGGGCTACTGATGAGCATTCATTGAATTTCTGGGCAGAAACGGCGCTGGAATTCACCGATATCGTACGGGAATTCTTCGACGGTCCGTGTCCTCCTCCCCCCCCCGAACCCTTTCCTCGAGCTTGGCCACCGTACCCCTCTTCCTCACTAACTCGCCATCTCCCCCCTCCCTCTCCCTCCCTCCCTCTCAGCGCAGTTTACAAAGGATGCGCGCAGGCGTGGTGTGGTGGCGAGGACCGTGCGCCGCCCGTTAGGGCGGACACGGGCGCTAATGCCAAATCGATCGCACTAATCGATGAGCAGTTGAAGTATAGCGTGCCACGGGCCGCACCAGCGTGACGGACAGGCCCGGGGCGGGCCCGGGGCATGGCCGGGGCGGCTGGAAGTTTAATTGGCTCGAGTTGTAGCCACGCTCGCGCCTCGCTCTTCCACCAACCCGCCACCACCTTACTGCACAACGGCACATCGGGTCGCGGAGGGCTGCGCTCGTACGAACCGTCGCTTTGCCCTGCTTTGCCCTGCCCCGCCCTGCCCCCCGCAGAGCCGAGCCGGCCGGCGGCGGCTCCAGTAACAAATAACGAGGGCGATCTCCCGAGACCGTTTCCGCCCACCCTTCCCTTCCTTCCCTCCAGGGGCTCGCGTCACGCTGCCCACCACGCCCCAAGCCCCAACCCACCCCGCCCTCCACCGGCGCGCTTCCTGGCTGACCGGGTACTGCTTCCGCGTGGTAGGCTCGGCGCTGCTGCACGACGGTCCTGTTCTGGTGGGGCCGGTGCCCTGCTTGTTTCGGGAGCGAGTCCCCGTTGGACTGGTTGGACGTGGTGGGCCCAGTAGCCCATGATGTCAGCCTGGTGAGGCGTGTAGGCCTGGTGCCGGGGCTCTCTGGCCGAGCTCGGGTCCAGACCAGACCGTCCGCACGAGCAGCCGCGTGTCAATGGAACTCATTAAGAAATCATTGAACACAATGGCAGTTCATTAATCACTAACCGGCCGCTCATGTCCTGCGCCCCTCTCTCTGTCCCTTTCCCCTCCCCTAGAGCGCCGCGGCGGCCCAGCACGGCCCGCGGGCGGCGCGCCTCCCTCGCAGAGCCCAGATATGAAAAATAAACGGACCTTGTGTCCACTCGAGTCTTTTCGAGTAAAGCGATTGAATTTACGATGCCCCGCCAGCAGTCCGGGGGGCGCTCGGAGTGGGAAAGGGGTGGCGGCGGCCCTCGTGGCCCTCGGGTGGCCCGCGCACAAGCCTCTCCATTACACCCTATATCTGATAAGAGGTCCCTCTCTCTCTCTCCCACTGCCCTCTCTCGACTCGCCGGACAGCGCGCGCTCTGCTAAGGCCAGCAGGGTAGAGTACTGACCACCCGGCCTCGAGCCCCTGGCCGCCGCACTGCCCAGAGGCAGGGGGTCGCAACGCAGTGCTGAGAGCGCGGCCTATGCGCGAGCCCCGGAAGTCGCCGCCCGGACGGCGCGAACCAGCCGTTCAAACCACCGCTCAGTGCTCCTCACTGCAGATTAGCTATGTTTAAAATACTTTGCCGTACAAGAATCGTTAAGGAAAGTTTTCAATACGTTGCTGCAGGTCACAAGGAGCTGGAATATAAC
>NW_026267242.1:71119-73238 GCF_000697945.3 Frankliniella occidentalis
GCGACTTCCGGGGCTCGCGCATAGGCCGCGCTCTCAGCACTGCGTTGCGACCCCCTGCCAGAGGACGCCTGGCGGCCAGCTCATTTCGATCAGAAGTCAAAAGACGAAAAAGAAGAAAAGAGACTGAAAAAAAGGCCCGGGGGCGGGAAAAAATAGCCGCCGTGGTATGTGCCGGCACACTGCTTATATTATGGTCAATGTCGAGGGCCCCAACCTCGCTCCCAAGAAAAGACAAGGACGAAAACAGAGGGACAAAAATAAAATTATCAAGAGGAAAATATTCTATAGTGTTCGGCGCAGCTCCTTGGCCCGCCTCGCGTTGGCCCGGGTGCGTGCGCGGACGTGCTTAATTGCCGTGGCGTGAGGAGCCACCGCCGCCAGGTGGGCTGGGCCCGGCAGGCAGGGCCTTGTTCTGAAGAACTCCTCCTTCTTATCAATTCTCGGCCGAGGCGCATGTCGAGTGTGAGGTGGTAGGGGCTGAATAGAAGAGGGGCCGAGGAAGAGAAAGGTAAAGACGGCAGAGTTAGTTGGTAGAGACGGTCGACGGAAGAAGACTAAGAAGAAAAACAAAAACATTTGTTGATTGATGTCTGTCTATATGAATTATTTCAAAAAGGAAGAGCATAACATTGAATTTGGAAACTTGCACCACGATCATCAGTTTAAACAACTCGACGCTATTTAATTACAGAGAAAGAGCGGTGTATAGAGAGATAGGCTGAGATAAGCGAAGCAGGGGATTGCAGAAGCGATGTAAGGAGAACGGCGCGATGGGGGGGAAGCGAAGGTGAAGTCGAGGGGGTGGGGCAAGGAGGGGAAAAGGGGGAGGGGGCTGTGCCGGAGAAACCAGACTTGGCAGACCTCCCCGCGATCAAATATGGATCGCGGGGGCTCCGCGGGGCCCCAGCAGCCCCACCGCGGGCCTCGCCGTCCGGTCATTCCACCGCACCGCGGAGCCCGGAGCAGCCCAGCAGAGCCCGGCAGAGCACGGCAGAACCTGGCAAGAGCCCGGCAAGAGCACGGCAAGAGCACGGCAAGAGCACGGCTGAGCCGCCATTTTCCGCGCTCAATATCCGATTTACACGTCAGGTCATCTCATATCGCCAGCGAGCCACGCCGACGTGTGATATACATAAGAAATGCATGAGCGCGCCGGTGCAAGAGGGCTGCAGAAGCGGTGGGCCGCCAGAGGGGCGGCCGAAGGGGGGCCGCCAGGGGGGTAGCCAGGGGGGCGGCCAGGGGGGCGGGAGCCGCCGTTAACGAAGTCATGAGCTGGTGATAGAGCTCCGCCCTCCCTGCCGCTGCGATGATATTGCCGAGAGGGGGAAACATTTCGCCATCATCGGCTCCGCGGATTGGCACACGGCGGTGCGACGGTGTGACGGGGGTTTCCATTATTTGCATTAAGTTTATACGCTGCGCGCGCGAGACAGAGGCGGAAACGCGAGTGGAAGGAACACGGCAGCGCGAACGGAACGACAGTTATTGGCACGCGAAACGGCTGAAAATACCGAGGGGGTTACTTGCACCAGTTGTGAGGAATGCACCACGCGTCCCGATACATTTTAAGTGGGCAGGATTCCATAGCAATGAAAACATACAAGTAGAAATCCAAGTGTACGAATAATGGTACGAATATCGCTCACCTGCAGGTGATTCAAACAATTGACACACATGCAGGTGTGCGACAAAACAATTAAACACTTTGTAGGTGCACGAATGGAGTTTCATACACTTCAAAGGGCAGTCATTTACCCGGCGACAGTGTGTGAACGGTAATATAAATATTTGCAGGTGTGTGAATATCTGCAGCACATCTGCAAGTATGCGACATTTGTACACTTCGATTTCCAGTGTTACGCATATGTAATATGGGCCATTTCTTTCAGAGTGCATCGCTTAGGAAAACCTAAATACGAAGAACAGGACTCCAACCCAAAGTAGGTGACTTTCCTCCTGGAGAGGGTGGCGGCAGCGTGTAAGCCCCAGCAGCGAGTGTTGGCTCGCGATACCGCCCGTGCCGAGGTGCGCGGGGTCCGGCTGCGATACCCATCAGGCCGCCGACCCCACTAGGGGCGTGGCGGGACTTGGCGGAGGTCGGTGAGTCGAGTGGGGCGGG
>NW_026267242.1:73288-75319 GCF_000697945.3 Frankliniella occidentalis
GTAGCGGGGCGTGGCGGGGCGTGGCGGGGCGTGGCGAGCGCCTGGCGCCAAGTCGGGCGGGGTACCCCGCGCCCCCCGCGCGCGCCGCGGAGACAAGATACGCCAATAATGCATGCCGTGTAGTTTTAACGTTTCCCGACTCATAAATTTCCCCCCGGCGAGCCCGTCTGTCCGTGCGCGAAGGGATCCGGCACGCACACTGCTGTTCGGCCAAAGTCTCATGTACGGGAGTGGCCAAGTGGACCCGCCCCAGACCCGCCGCGCCTGCAGGACATCCAGCCGCATATGATAACAAGCAGCGACTCGCTTCCCCTTTTCGATTCGTGCGAGCGGGCGTTTGGACGCCTCCCCAGAGGAGGGTGCCCGTCGCCGAGCCCGAGCAGGGCGGGGCGGGGCGCAGATGGCTGCCGAGGGGAGCAGCACGGCGCCGAAGACGACGCTATCGAGGTGGAGGAACGAAAACAAATCTCAAAACTGCCGCCGCAGCACCTTTTCCCCGCTGCTGCTGCTGCTGCTGCTGCAGCGGCGGCGGTGGCGTCCCCAGGGGCCGCGCGCCTGCGGACGGGCAGGTAGGCAACTCGGCGGCAGCCGTGCGCGGCGGGATGCCCAGCCCGCGCGGCGCCCCGCCGGGCCCCTCTGCTCTCCGCGTGAAGAACGGACGTAAAATTAACGTGGCGCCCCGCCTCGCCCCGCCCCGCCAGCGGACCGGCCGCTCTTCAGGCCGGTCATAAAACGCCGAGGCGCCGCCATCGATCCTCCCTGGCCGACGCGCGGCAGCCGGGAGTAAAAGGCTTGGCCGACGGGCGAGCGCGCGGGAGATTTCAAAATTGCGACGTAAAATGGGAAACAAGCTGGAGACGACTGCACTTTTGCCAACGCCAAGCTTTGCCGAGGCGGAGTGGGAAACTTACACCGCTTCTTCTTCGTGTTCATTACTTTATGAGTTCGAGAGAAACACATATGCGGACGACATTAAGCCAAAACTTATCAACCCCCTTGAAGAAACAAAACACGACTCCCCCATTCCATCACCTATCATGTCGCCTTTTCAACGCAAGAGGTAGGTCACCCTCTGACACTGCATATATCACATCTCGCTCTATAGGGTAAGGTGCCCTAATGTGGCCACTGCCCATTGATGGCCACTTTTCTCGATTTCCATAGCCAATCTGGTCACTTTACAATCTTGGCCTTGAAGTAGTGTTCTAGTAAGGTCCCTACTTGGGCATAATAAGCCAAACTACTTCACATCGTTGTTTACATTAAAAGAAAAGGGGGTGGCCATCATTGGGCATCTTACCCTAAGTTAAAGTAGATCGATTTAGCCGAGCATTTACACCCGCGTACTTGCTTGTACTCTACATCTATTTTAGTCGGTGGGCCTGCCTGTCTATTTGTCTGCCTGTCTGTCTGCCCGCCTTCCCCTGCCCGCACGCCCATTTCACGCAGTGTGACTGCCCCGCGTGCGTGGCCGAGCACATTAACAAGATCAAACGCACATGACAGCGGGACACAAGTGGCGCTGGGGGAGCGGAGCAGAGCGGAGCAGAGCGCCACCGACGAATTGATTTGGTTACCGCAGCCGAGGTGGCCCCCCGCCCTTGCCCCGTCCGTCACGCTCGTCACGCTCAGCTCCGCAGGTACACTGGAATCCAAAAGTGTGTGATTGTCGCACACTTGAAGGTGCGTGGATGCCATTGTCTTACAAGTGTGAATTTTAAAGAAAAATTGACATATTTACTCCCTCTGAAGTGTACGAATAGTCATTCACAAGTGCGCGACATTCACACACTTGCAGTCCTAGTTTAGATTTTGTACCAGAATACGAAGGTAAGGGCGACGTTAGCGAAAGTAAGCTGAGCTTTCCCAAGATGTGTCATGACCGTTCTATTTTAACATTTCGAGCGTGTCTTTTTTCCTGACCACAGTGAAGGGGGCAAGGGCAAGCCGTACCGAGGTTGAAGCTGGCTAGAGGGTTCTTCTCGCGAGGTTCTCTTCCCTGCTTTTCGGCACCTCCTCGCCTCGCGCCCT
>NW_026267242.1:75559-77369 GCF_000697945.3 Frankliniella occidentalis
CCCCCCCCGCCGCGCTCCACATGCAGTAATTCATTCATCACACGCCATAGCCAGCCAGCGACGGCAGAACGACCCCCGGGACGCTGGAGCGCCGCCGCGCCCGTCCGCCCGACAGAGTCCGTCATCGCGAAGGAGGGTCGGCCTCCTTCCACCCTCTCCTAAGCCCCGCACACTAAATTCTTATGTACTATTTTATACATAGTCACACGTAGCTCTGTGTGTATGCATAAGTGGCGTACAAAATTCTTAGGTTGCTTACTTATGTAAAGGTTTTACATACTTGTGTAAGAATTCGTACACAAAAAGTCGAGAAACGTAATCTATGGTGGCAATAAAAGAAATGTTACACTTATAGTAATATTGTAACAATGATTGAATATTACTAGAAATATGTGCAATTTTAAACTAATATTTGTGGTAATACCAGTCAGTGCGCGAAGGAATGCCTCGGGGTTCTGCCAGCCCGATAATGGAGATATGGGTCGTGTGCGCGCCCCCACGCAAGCGCCCTTATTTACTTTTTTCTCTTCTATCTCCCTCCTCTCTTTTGCTATCTCTCTCACTCTCTCCCCTCTCCAGCACGTGCTGAGACATAAAAATATGGAAGCGCGCTCATACACACACTTAATATTCATATCCGAACGTAGCCCTACGCCCCCGCCGCCACACCCCTCCATACTCTCCCCGCCCGCTTCTAAATCTAAATCTCCCCTTCTCCGTTCTCCACTAATCCATGAGTGCACAACTGTAACGCAGTTGTAAGTGGAGAACAAAACAACTGTGCTGTTGCAACTGCAGAACAACAAATGATCGCCAGTAAGAACACGACATAAAAAAAGTTCGGCTATAAAACTACATAGTAGACGAAATTATATTTTTGCTTTAATCACTTTTTCTTGTGCACGCATAACAGTTCTGGTTCCACACTTGTCCCAGAAAGAGACTCGGGGGATGATGATATACGGGTCTTGTCAGGGGATGGTGGCAGGCCAAGCAGGCACTGCCGCGACGCTGCAAGGTCAGCCGAGCGTTGCACATTACCCACGCGAAAGCCACAGGTCAATAGAGACCTACGGTCTCAAAGTGAAGTGACACAAGGCCGCGCGGAGCAGCAGCAGCTCAAGCGCGCCACGCCTCGAAACGCCACGCCAGAGTGACGCACGTGGTGGTGGATGCAAAGATGTGAGCGCGGTGAAGGATATGCTGGGGGGGAAGGGTGTGTGGCGTCACAATGCTATCGGCCGGCAGTGCGGCCCGGTGACCGCAAACTCAAACACACACACAGACACAGACACACACACACACACACACACACAGTATGTTTTCACAGCCGCGTCGGTCGGCCGACCGGCCGGCGGCAGAGCGATAAGACGCTACTCACTGGACAGAAAGTCAACCTGAGGCTCGCTCTCCTCCGTTCCAGAGGGGGGCCATAAAGGGGGGAAGCGGCCCGTCAGCGATGTCAATTACTGGGGAGCAAGCCGCCAGCTCGTGGATAATCAATGAATGAGCGCGTAATACCTGCGAACAGAGAGGGGGGAAAAGGAGTAAGAATAACGAGGGATGTCAGCAAGCAGCAGCAGCACCAGCAGCATTTTTGAGCCGGAGGGGGGTTGCTACATTTCCGTTTTTCCCGCGGGCGTCAGCAGCGCGCCGACGTCAGCAGCGGTCAGCACCCCGTGCGAGGAGCGCCGGGGGGAATTAGCGGACGGTAGTTCCGTCACGTTAGTTGGACGCTGACTGCGGTGGCCGTGACTGGGGTTGATCAGTCCCGCAGGACGGTCCCCGGGGGGAGGAGGTGGGGGAGCGG
>NW_026267242.1:77779-80020 GCF_000697945.3 Frankliniella occidentalis
CCCCCCGCCCCTCTCCCCCATGGAGGTGCAGCGCGGCCTGAATCAAAGCCACGTCGCACGTCATGTCACGGTGATGACACATGGCGTCACGTGCGACGCAGCGTTTTCTCTCTCTCTCTCTCTCTCCCGGAATTTCATGCATGAGTGCAAGGGAGGGGAGTAGCGTGGTGGGGCATGGCGACACATGACAGAGAAGGGGGTGAAAGAGAGAGGGATCCGGGGGTTTAGGGGAGGGGGGCGTCGTAGGGTTGGAGAGAGAGAGAGAGAGAGAGAGAGAGAGAGAGAGAGAGAGAGAGAGAGAGGCCGCTAGGCTGAGTGAAAGGTTCAGCAGAACGCGGGCGTTGCTGGATAAGAGTCCCGAGCTGCGAAAGGGGATTTCTCCCGCTTGCTCCCCTTGCTTTAGTGCCGTACAAAACGATAATGATAACAATAAATTTTAACGCTACACAAAGAGGAAACGGTTACACCAACGATTTAGAAAATAAAAAAAAAACAACTTTTACCAAAGTATTAAGTGTATACGCTTTCAATTTTCTCAGAGCGTCGCAGCAGTGTACCCTGCAGGCTGAGTGGGGGGATGGGGCGCCTCGGAAGCACGTCTTCAAATAAAGGCAACGGCTGGCCTCCTCCGCGTTCAGCGAAATTAACACGCTAAACGAATCATGTTTTCCGATACACTGACCCCGCGGCCGAGCCGGCCGACCCCGGGAGCGGAGAGCGGGGGTAGGCGAGGAGGGGGGTAGGTGAGCGTAGGGCGAAGTTAAAATAGACACCACTAGCAGCGGAGAATAAATTGGGCAAAGGGAAGGGGAGTCGAGAGAAAGGGGAGGGGGTAGGAAGTCGGGGGAAAGCGCCGACTTTTGATCCGACGCCTGCCCCTCAGGTGAGGGGGAGGGAAGGGAGTATTCCGCTCGGTTTGCCATACGCCGCTCGCCCCCACGACGCGCCCCCGAGGACGCACAGACGTACACGAGGGGGATGCCACACTCGGCCGAGGCGGGCTGGCTGGCTGGCTGGCTGGCTGGCGGGCGGGCGGTAAGGGTGGCCAACTTTGCGACAAGTTCCCCTCCGCTGCGGTCTGGGGGCCCCACGCCAGCAGGCTGCCAAGGAAGCACTCATTTTCGCCCAGTTCAGTTCTGATGAAATGAGCTCCAGGCCCGCCCTGCTCTGCCCCGCGCCTGCCCGGGCTGAGGCTCACCGCAAGGCGGGGGTGCGGGTAGGCGGTGGAAAGGGCGCGCTGGGAAGACGCTTACGCCCCTTTCGGCCTTGGAAAAAGAGGGGAAAATATGGAAAACATGCCCTTCAGTGGGTCGCTCTCTGTATATAGCCTTTAAGCCATGATACACCCCCCCCCTCATTTTTCTCGACCCTTGCCACACACGCGATGAGTTTTCCTGGGCGAGCCGAGCGTGTGGTTAGTGAGGTGGACTGCACAGCTTTGCTCATTCGGACTGGGCCACACATTTTCGCTGACCTAGTTTGGTTTGCAAGTATCCAATCTCGTCGTTTGGTAACCCGTAAGAAGTCAAAAACCTCGCGCCGCTCATCCAAAAAAATTGCCCGAAAAAATGAGGCATTCCAAAATAAAACGAAAATGAGCTCATGCGAATACTTTCCAGTTAAAATTACTGTACCAATAAAAAATACATTTAAAGAAGCGAGAGACGGATCGAAATTTGGGAATTGAAAATGTTTGAATGATGAAAGTGTTTATAGTGTCATCAAGTCGCACTCCGCCGCAGGAGCGTACACCGCGACCCCTCCGCACACGGTCCACCTCCGAGTCCACATGACTCGACTGCGCTGCGGCATCAAAGACTCCTCCTCCCCACCCCACTCCTCCTCATGCGCTTGCCGCTTCTGCCGCCGTCGCTGTCTCTGAAGAAATACTTGAAGCTAGTTAGACCGCCCTCAAACACATAAGCAGCCCACGGCACTACTTGCAAACAAGAATTAGGGCCCCAGCGGCGCCACCCCCGCCCTCCCCCTCATGCAGCCCGCCCTAAATGACTTACACGAAACAATCACGAGTCACAATGAAGGGGTGCACAGGAATAACAAGAGCCCTCCCGCCCCTGCTGCCTGCCAGCCCCGCCAGCCCCGCACCGCCACAGCGAGGTGGTGGTGGTGGTGGTGGTGGTGGTGGTGCTTCCCGAGGCTGGCTCCAGGCGTCGAAGCGCCGACCCAGCGATTCCAATCAAAACTTAATAGCTCTTTGTGCCGGAGGCAGAGCGCGCCGGG
>NW_026267242.1:80328-84807 GCF_000697945.3 Frankliniella occidentalis
GAGATAGAGAGAGAGAGAGAGAGAGAGAGAGAGAGAGAGAGATGCGGCAGGGGGTTGAAAAGGAACGAGAGAAAAAAAAGTGTCATGAAATGGGGGCCGCGCCACGCGGCACGCCAACCAACGAACACAAACACACAGGAGGAAAATGACTCGTGTCGCGACGAATCACAGCGTGGACTATTTACAGTCGAATGAGGTGTAAATAACGAAGTGAAAGTGGTGTACAGGCCCGTCATTACGAGCACGGCACGAGTCCCAGGGAGAAAGGGGGAAAGGGGGGGAGGGAGAAAAAACAGGCCGAGCGGCGTAAGCGCGTGGAAATTCCTTACTCTGTACAGCGGCTGCGCGCACGGCCGCCGCCGACCCGAGCCGAATTGCGGGCTATATTTTTGCATAATCCACAATGCAAACGTGAGCGAGAGAAGACAGGGAGAGGAATGCACCACCTCCTTAACACACTGCCTCCCACCTTCCCCCGCCTTCCCCTCTCTCCTAGGGCCGCCCCTGGCGGGCCCAAGTGCCTATATTTCTCGTTTAATGGCTGAGTGCACGTAAAAAGGAGGGGCCGGGGGGGGGTGATATTGCGTGGATTATGTGTCTTCCCGTCCTCTCGACAGGCAGCGGCGCGAGGGTCTGGTCCGTCGTCTAACACGGGGTGCAGCGGGGGCAAGGTAGGGGAGAGGGAGGGGGAAGGCAGGTGGGCCGCCCGGCGGACGGGCGTGAGCGGCGGGACTTGCCTAGCGGGCGCTCGGCGGGCGCACTGGCCTCTCGTGTGAACCGGTGCATGCCGAGCTCTAACAAGCGCCCCGCCCCGCCAGCGCGACAAAGGCAAGGAGCCGGCAATGGGCCCGCTAGCCTCTGGGGGAAAAAAAGACGAGCGGTGGTGGCGGCGGTAGGACAGGGGTGCAAACGCCACGCCCCGCCACGCCACAGGACGGTAAGCGTCGGGTCTGGCTGGATCAGGGAGCGAAAGGCCTTGCTGTGTCTCAATGGGGTCGGACATCAAAGTGACCAGCAAAAATCTGCGCGCCCGTGCGTACGTGCGATCCGTGCGTGCGTGCGTGTGTGTGTGTGAGCAGAGATCAAAGAAGAGAAAGGGCAGGGGGGGATGGGGTAGAGGGAAAAAAACACAGCATCCGAACGAAAACAGCGTAGTTGGGCTGCGTCCGAACGTGCTCGCGCGTCCCCTAACGTACGATGCGGCGCCAGGTTCAAACGAGCGAACGCACCATGAAAGGGAGAGAAAGGTCCTCCTCCAAGAGTCACCGCGGCTCGAGGACGGAGAACGGGACGGACCCCGCCGGTCAAGGACGCCTAAAACAGCGCAGGGGTTCTGCTGCTGGAAGTCCTCCAGAGTCGCCCTGCTCCCTGCTCCCCTCTCGGCGCAAAGCAAAGCTGCTTGGGTATACGCTGGGGACCGCACCGCCGTCGCACCGGCGGCAGGGCAGGCTTTGCCGAAACGAGACCAGACTGATAGTTGAGAGTAAGGTCACGACAACGACAACACGCATCTCTCCGCCGGGGCAGAGTCTTTGTGCTGCGGCTGCTTTTCGTCGTCGGGTTCTTGTTTGGCCGGAGCGCGAACAGGTTTTTGCGTTTTCGACTCTCGCGTTGGCGATGAGCCTGTTCTGCTCTGTCGGTGGGGGTGGGAGAGAAATGACCCATCAGTATCCCAGGCCCCGCCGGTCCGAACTCTAGCGGGGTTAGTCACAGCGCCGCGACATATCACCGCAGTAAATTGAGGCCTACGAGAGGGCGGCCCCCCGCGCCACCACGGCCGTCAGCCCAGCCAGAGGCGCGCGTACTGGGGGAAAAATGCAAATTTTAACCAAACCTACCCCCTCAAAAAAAATCTCCAATTTGCCTCCCACTTTTTTCCTCTTACTTCTTTTTTTACGGTGGAAGGGCGTCATGAAAGCGGTTTTCTTATCCCACCCTCCCGGACACCCACACCTGTTTAACTTCCTCCTTGCAACAACTTTGCAACAACCGATATATCTGCGCTATTCTAATTACACCAGAAAAAGGGGAGCGTCCGAGCTGCCGCCCCGGGGCCACTCCACATTCGAATAATTCCGTCCTCATCTCTTTTCATCTGCGCGCGCTCTGACGCGCTGTAGTGACCATTGCCCCCCCCCCCCCCCAAACACCCGCACGCAACTTCCCCATCCTCCCCCCTTCTCCGTCTCTCCGTCTCTCTCTCTCTCTCTCTCTCTGGCACTGCCCCTCTCTCACACACACGCGCGCGCACGCATAGATTAGCAGAGCCTGTTTGTTTACTCGGAGGGACGCGAAAAATCAGCACGGTCCACAAACCGACATCAGGCGCCTGGCTCCGCCTCTCAGGCCGGCCGGCCATGGGAAAGGACAGCGCGGAGGGGGATTAAGGACCCCAAAAAGGGACTCGCAGAGCGCAACGAAAAAGGCGCCGCAACATTCCACAAGCCGCGCCCACTCATCAACACACCGCCAGAATTACTGCAACGACAATAATGTTGTAATATTTTAATTTTAAATTTTATCAGCTTTGTTTGAGCTTACCGCTTGGATGGGTGAAAGTATCTGTAGTGAAGCTGTACTTTGGACTATAATGTCAAAACTACGGTCTTTAACCTTGAGTTGCAGAGGAGAGAAAAAAGATAGATGATAATAGTTCATACACTAGTTTGGATATAGTTGCCTTCCAGAGATAATCTCTTTTTCTGTAGTTTTCCACGCCAATTTACTATCGACTTTCCTCCGTGTTACTACCTCCTGGATTCTACGAGCAAGACGAGAAGAGGGTTAAGAGATCCACGCAAAGAGACAAAAGAGACCGCCAGGATTGAAGCGAGTGCGAGAGGGGGAGAGACGAACGGGTGTGGACCCTACTGCTCCTGCCTGCCGCTGCTGAAAGTTTCTAGACTATCGGTCGAAGTCTTCCGTTACGCTGCAATTTTAATGATTAAAAAGTGTGGGAATGTTCCGCGCTGCGAATGTGGGCCAGCAGGCCCGTTGTGCCCGGCCCCGACCCCGACTGCACCCATCTTGTGCATAAGGCACGAGTCAATCTCGACAAATCTTTTCAGAGACGTTCATTAAATCTGAATGGACATGGAGGGGTTATTCCGACTGGCGGCCCACAAAAGGCCGAGGCGGGCCGAGGAGGCAGCAGGCTGGTCCGGGTTGGTCCTCCCCCAGGCGACGGCCAACACAGCTCGTATTTGAACAATTTATTACGAGAAACTCAGTCCTGTAGAGCACAGGAAGTGAGTCTCAAAGTTTAATCCAATAAAATTTACTTTAGCTATTAGGGCTAAAAGTGTTCGCACAGTAAAGCATGCGGCGTCCTAAAGAATGGAAACATTTTGGCCTCAAAAACAGCTTTTAAATAAAAACAGGGTATTTCTGAAAAGAATTTAAGCATTTAAAAAGGATGTCAACATGTTTATAGATGCAGCCACATATGGACAATTGGACAATGCGCGCCCTTTGCAAGATTTGCCAAAAAGTTGTTGGTTGGTAATTTCATTCAGATTTTTATGGTGTGCAGACAATGTGAATGGAGCGGAGACTGTGACGAGAGCCTAACCCATACCTCATCAAAGGTATCGCCATCCTACTGGGGAGAAAACAGTCTGACGTCTGACATGGGCGTTTTAAAGGGCCACTCTTTTAAAAGCCTTAAAATTCTTACGCCGTTGGCCGCAAAGCGCGTGTGTGCGAGAGCGAGAATGCGACGCATCCGAAAGCGCAGTAGGCGAAAGCGAGACAGAAAACACAGGGGGAGAGAGAATGCTACAAGGCGGACGCGTTGGTGTGAGTGTGTTGTTGCGACTGAGGGAGAACGAGGCGGAGAGAGAGTCATGAAAGAGAAGAGAGAGCCAAGCGTAAGAGAGAGGCAGCGAGCGGGAGAGAGAGAGAACAAGAGAGGAAGAGAGAAGGAGAGGGAGGGAGAGAGAGGGGCGCTAGGGACGGCTGGGCCTGGGGGCTGGGCCTGGGGGCGGGGAGCGGAGGGGCGTATCGACCCAAAGGGCGGGAGGCAGCGGGAGGCGGCGCGGGGCGGCGTGGGGCGGCGCCGGGCAGCGCGGGGCGGGGCGGGGTAGCCGAACTAGGCCGTCCCGTCCCGGCCGTCCCCTCCCTACCCTTGCACCCGAGAGAGAGACCATAAGGGCGGTGCAGTCTAGAGACAAGGACAGATATGCGCACGCAGATCAATAGGGCAGGGGCGGGGCGAGCGGTACCCACCCCCGCCGGGCCAGCGGGCCCCCCAGTGGGCCTAGGTTGCACTGTGGCAGAGGCACCCCTCCAAGGGCCTACCCGACGCGGCGGGGGTTAGCGGGGGTTGGCAGGGGCGGCGGGGCCCACAAAGCAGTGCAATGCAGTTGGCACTGCAAACAGCTGGACAGGCGACCCACGGGGCCGGGGCCGAGGCAGCACCCGTCCGGTATGTAGGGATCAGCATGTCACTCGCGTTCACTGCCAAGTGGCGGCCGCGGG
>NW_026267242.1:85382-97000 GCF_000697945.3 Frankliniella occidentalis
CGCCCCGCCCCACCAAGGGTCGGCAAGGGGCACGGGACCGTGCCGGGCCGGTCCAAACTTTTGCACCGCAAAAAGCGCGACGCGCGTCACGAGGTGCGGCCCACGAGTTAATCTGCGGTCATGTTTAGCGCAAGTCTCTCTCGACACAGAGAAACAAAAGTTAAGTCGTTCCATCGGGCCAGACTGCCCACCCCATCCAACCCCTTTTCCTCTTCTCGAGGTTTGGAATTTAAAGAGAGTGCACTTTCTGAAAGGAGAGAGGAGAAATAAATGGTACATACCATTTGCTATATAGCATTATGAGCAAACGATGTAATGGCAATCGATTCGGTGGAAAACCTAACAAGGGGTAGTTCTATAGCACCATAGATTTTCTGTGGTTACAAGAACTTCAGAAGTATTAAAGTTTAAAGTCCGCTGTTTGCGTGAAGCATTGACTGGCAGGCGTTCATCTAACTTGGTAGGTATACTGTACCAAATTCACGCAGTAAGGCCCCAGCGTCCGTCATCAACTAACCTGCAGACAGAAAAGAAGAAAGCACACATTAGTCTACGATTATCGGCATTTGGGCAAACAGCTTTTAGAGAAGAAGAGCCTCGCAATTAAAAGCAAAGGCCTCAGCAGGTGCCGTCCTTTTTCTTTCCCCCCGCCGCCGCCGGGTTTGGAACGCTAACTCGGCAGTTTCCCTCCCGCTCACGCGCCGGGCCGGAAATCAAGGAGCTCGTCGGTCCGTAATTTATCGGGGGCGCTCCTACAGCACTAACGGCGCGGATGCGCCAATAACGGCGGGGGCCCCGCGCGGGGCCGGGCGGGACGGGAACAGTGTCCCCCACGCGGGGCGCGGCGCGAGCGAGCAACGGGGAGAGCCACCTGGCGGGGGAAAGGCGAACCGGCGGCGGCTCGACGCACGCCACGGCCCGAGAGCGCGTTGCGAGCGTGGCGTGCGTGCGTCGTGGTAATGAGCGCGTCCGAGTCCAAGTTTGAGCATTAATCTGGACCACTATTGGGCCCGGGGGCCTGGCCCTCGCGATATGCAAAGCCAGCGTGACTAGTGCTGCCAAAGGCACTTCCATAGCACAACACAAACAGGGAGGGCCCCAGGTGGGGGAGGAGGGGAGGCTGGCCCTGGGGCCGGCGGCGGCCCCACCAAACGATCCCCACTACAGCAGTAATGCCAACTTTCCCACAGCAGCCTGCAGCGAGGGGTCCGGCCCCAGCAGCAGTCTGCACGGCTCAGGACCTTTACGGCGCAAGATTTGCAGCAATAGCAGTCGTGCTGGTGGGCCACACGCTGGGGCCACACGGTGGGCCACACGGCGGGTCGGGACCGCCGGGGCTGGCACGGGCTGACGTTTACGACGAGGCCACCATAAGTCATAAGTCACTCACGGCCAAGGGTCAGCAGCCCGGCACAGGGGGCCCTATGGCGGCCCTTACGAGGAGGATAACAGGAGGAAAGGCAGCAGCAGCGGCAGCAGCAGCAACGGTGTTTGGCACGGCAGGGACATGAGCGCTGGCAGCGTCACTGCGCGCTGTATGGAATGGCCCGCCCCAACCCCGGCCCCGCCGTGCCGCACCGCGCTCTTGAGCCCACTGCACCAAGCCTGGACCTAACAGCCTGCGGATTTCAAATTTAAGCGCCAAAACAAATCCTCTGGCACAGGACCCTTCGCGCTGCGCGAAAAAAACAGTAAGCGGTTGTGTTGTGATTGGGACGGCAAAATATTTGAGGTGACTTGAGAGAACACCACATATGGCTATGAATGGCATTCAATTAAAACTTTGTAAAACACGATAACGTGGTGCCTGACAGGTTACTCAAGAAATCGTGTAATTTTAACGAAGCTAAAAATTTTAGTTACGTCTTAAAATTAAATGTTCACTAGTTTGTCAAAAATGACGGATACTTCGTTGAGATCGAACTTCTTGTTTTTCGATGTCGATTTTCTAGGCTACCGAGGCTACCGACCCACAATCCTTCACAAGTTGGTCCACGGATCCCAAAACATTTTGTACAGTCGGAAAACAATGTTTTCGTTCCGCGCACATTTCGGCAGTTGTTTGGATTCATGATATTTCTCCCCACCCTGCGATGCAAATGAATTTGGTACATGATATAGGAAGTTAATTCAGTTGAGTAATTATGCACTTGAATTAAGAGCACTGGGTAAGTTATACCGTGCCGCATGCGCATGCCCCATGGGGCCTTATGGCTCTCACGATTAGACAACACGCCCACACGCCTGCATGCGGTACATATAACTACAAAATCTTCCGGGGTCGGTGGACCAGACTGTGCAAACGCGAATAGCTGACACTTCAAAAACACAGCGTGGAGCCAAAAGAGCGCGCCTCTGATGGAAGCTATGGAACTGAGAGAGCGTGCTGGAACTGGAAACGCGCGCGTCCTGGAACTGGAAGAGCGTCCTGGAGCTGAAAGAGCGTCCTAGAGCCCGCGGCCTGATGGGTTGGCTATACTAATCTGCATGGAAATGCGCGTCGGGGAGAGAGGCGGCTGGCTGAGGCCGCTGGCTGTGGCCTCAACGACAGCCAAGATTGTTTTAGGAAAGCAAACCACACCGCCGGGCCGGGTCGGGCCCCGCCGGCAGCCCCGGGACCCGCTATCGCACTGCACGGACGAATGCCAGCAGCACCAGCGGATGCGGGATGCGGATGAGGAGGTCGAGCCGGGAGAAAAAACAACGACTTGGCATGTGGAGCGGAACGCGGAAAACCATATCAAACATCAAGGAGACGCCGATATTATTTTTAACATTATTTCTCACTGAAATAAAAAGTAAAATTGCATTCCGCAGCGAACAGCAGTGCAGACGTAAAAGCCGCGGCCCCACCGCAGTGTGGTAAAGAATTATCCACTCGCTGATTTTATGAGTTTGCTCGCGGGGAGGCAATGGTAAACAGCAGCGGCATAGCGCTCGCTTATACTCTCGCGTGACACGTCTGCCAATATGCCACGCCACGCCACACCGCGCCCCACCTCGCCCCGCCCCGCCCAGGAACAGCCGCGGGCGCCGCACACCTCAGACCAGACCTGCAGAAGCGAGTTGCATGTCCCGCAGCCATAGAGTGCGCCGGTACAGATTGAAACTGCAGCTTACTCCAACCACTTAGAGTAGAATGGGGAGAGAGAGAGAAGAGAAGAGGGGAGGGGGGTACTTTGGCACTTAACCTTGATACCAATTTCACTTCGCTTATTTTCTCATGAGCAACGGTATAGTGAAGTGATTGGTCCGCGCTAACACAACAACGGAACACTGATAAACTAAGTGTTCAACTGCTCAACACTTGTAAGTGTTGAACTGCAAGTTGAAAACTTGCCAGTGTACGACTAGGGACTTGCACAATTGCAAGTATTCAACTTGCAGTTGCACACTTGCAAGTGTTGAGCATGAACAAGTAGATTATCAGTGTAGCAGTGTTCAAATAAGATTTCGATTTCGGATGATTATAATTGAAGTGGAAAACTATTATTCAGACGTAAGAGTTTAGTTTTGCAGTTGTAACTGTTCCGCAGAGCAACTGCAGAACAATATCACTGCACCCAGAAAAGTGTCCGATTTTCCAGATAAAGCACCAAGCTTAGTTTAGTCGAGACAAAGGTTATGCCCCTTGCAACGGTAAAATAGAAGGCGAAGAAGAACTTCGTGGTAAATTTATCTTTAAACTAGCAGAAAGAAGTTCCACTGTACCCGAAGACCAGTTTTAAATACCGCACATAAAAGCTAGGGTGTAAAATGGAAAATAAACCCTGAAAGTAGCAGTTGTTGGCCTGCCTACAGGAGAAAGGGAGATGAGGGGGATGGTGGGCGTCCATTAGACGGGATAAACGCGTGACGGACTCGGGCGCTGCACTTTCTTGTCGGATGGATTAGGAGGCTCACAAGGGTTACAGGGCGAGTGATCTGGGGACAGGGCGTACGGTGAGGCGGGGGCGCGGTGGGGTGTGGCAAGGCGAGGCGCGGAGGTGGACAAGGTCCTGTGGGGCCTGCTGCCGGGCGTCCGGCCCATCCCATCCATCCATCAGGACCTGGCCGCGCTGTCTCATCTGAATCCCATGCAAAAGCCCGCGGCCAACCTGCCCCGCCCCGCCACGCCACGCCCCGCCACGCTCTGCCACGCCAACGCGCTCGGCAATCTCGAGATTACAAGACAAACTTTGCTGCCGTTCGTCCCGGCGGAGGACGGGACAGCACGGCGCACCTGCCTATGGCGAGCGGCACGAAAGAGGAAAGACGCTCGCTGCAGCCTGGGCCCCACCTCCATCGGCACAGCAACATCACCAACCTGGTGCACTATGGTGTACTACGGTGCACTATGGTGCACTACCAGCACCATCCTCTGGTGCAGTAACACCAGCCGAACAGAGCCGGCACCACCCTGGTGCACAGGTGCTCCAGCAGCACCCTGGTCCACTAGTGCACAAAAACACCACCACAAATCCACCTGGCAAAGCGATGGGCGCGAAAGGGAATCCGATTACCAGCACAGCAAATTACTAGCAGGGCTGTACATATAATACCAGAGACATTAAACGAGCGAAATAGCCCCACGAATGAGGAGGGCCGGAGAAGAGTTGGAGAAATAGAGAGAAATGCAGAGACAAGTGAAAGGGAGGGGGCAAGGGAGGAGGCAAGAGAGGGGGACAGCAATGGAGTGAAGGGAAGGGCGGGTAGGCAAAACAGTTTCCTCTACCCCGCCAATCAGCCCGCGCCCAGCCTCTATTATATCGCTGCCGACGAGCGGGAATGATAGAGCGCGCGCAAGAGGGGGGAGTGGGGGGTAAAGGTGTTGTGCGAAAGAATAATACGGCCAGTCAAAGTCAATAAAATGAGTGTGTATGTGTGTGCGTGACTGAGGGGGGACTCGAACAGCAGGTCGTTTGGTGCGCCGCCGCGCCACACCGCGCAGCGCTAACGAGGCACGATGATGACCCCCGAGGCCGGCGGCGGCGCAGCCCCCCGTGTAGCCTCTGCACCCTGCTGCCCCTCCTGCAAGCGGCCCTGCCCGGCCTGCCCCGTCCTTGTGGCGGCGGCAGCGCGGCCGACACGCTTCATTAGACGGGTCATCGCCACCTCATTGAACAGCACGGCCCCCGTAATGCGTCAGGGCGGGCGGCAGCGCCACCTCAGGGCGCGGCACGCACACGCGCACACACGCACACACAAGCACACACACACGCGCGCGCGCACGCGCACCTGCCGTGAAATTGGATAAGCAGCAGCGGCGGCTGCTAGAGATGGTTTTGCAGGCGGAAAAAAAATTACCGTGCGGCACACGGGCGGCAGCACCGGGGCATCATCATCATGAGCAGCAGCAGCAGCAGAATCATGAGCCAAAGAGTGGGAAAGAGAATAGAGAGGAGAGCGGGGGGCAGGGTGACGGGTGAAGGGCGGCCGCGCGCACAGACCAGAGGAGGGTTGTCAGGGCAGACAGATGTCGACAATTACACGAGCCGCGCTGATATAAGGCCCGCTCGGCCCCCGCTAACCTCCCCCCATCCCCATCCCCCCAGCAGCGGCAGCGGGAGAGGACGCGCACGGCGCGCGGCGGTTTCGGTTCAAATTATGAGGTGATCAGGGCGCCACTCGCCTGGCTGTGCCGGGCCGCGCCGGGCTGGATCACACCGCACCGCGCGCCCCGTTACGACCGCGCTAATGTATGCATACTGCAGTACGGGCCGCGCTGCGGCGGTGCATACCGCGCGGACATATCGCGAGCGAGAGAGAGCAGGGGAGGGAGAGGAAGAGGGAGAGAGAGCAGGGGAGGATGAACGCGGCCGGCCGGTGACCGCCGCCCCCGGGCCTAATAACACAAGCGGCCGAGCGGCGACTCCTTTCGGCGATAACGTCACAACGGACGAATATATACTACGGCGCAAAGCGGCGGCCTGGGCTGCTGCGGGCGGCGGCGGGGCCTGTGGGGCGGGATATGGCGCGCAAAAACTATTTACCTGCTGGGCTGTAGGCCGCGACAGGGAGGAAAACAACAACAACAACGATTGGAGAACAAAAGCGACGACGGCAATTACCTTAAGGGGGCGCGCCGTACATCAGCTCGGCCAGCCGATGTTAATATAAATTGGGGATAAGCCCGGCGCGCGGCCCTGGCGCCCAGCCAGGCGTTGTCCTGCGCGCTCCGCCCCGCCCCAAAAGGGCGCACAACCAAGGACCCACAGCGACGACAGCGTCTCAGCAACACCGTAAGTAGGTACAGCACAGCGATATCGGGCGTTATTATCAGGGCCACGGTGTGAGCGCGGCAGGGGGGCGCCGCCGCCGCTGTCGGGTCCAGGTGACAGAGGGGTATCGGGTGTGGGAGCCAATGGCTTTTCGTAGCCCGGGGGCCGCCGCCGTGCGCGCGGCTCGGAAACCGAAGGGAGGGAGCAGGAGTTGAGGGGGATAGAGGGGGGTGGGGACGGTTATGGGGATGGGCCCGCCAAACACAAAGCGCATTCCGCACAATCAGAAACAGTGCAATTAGCAAACACAGAAGCAGCGAGCGGTGAGCGGGGAGGGGGTGAGGGGCGGGTTAAGAGGGGAAGAGGAAAGGGAGAATCCATAAATTAGACAACAAGTTATGTCCCACGCGGACGCATAGAATCCCCATATAGAGACAGGGGCACATTGTCGTGTACTCTACAACAATAATTTGTTTGTGAGGAGGACCGACACGAGAGGCACGCGCCACAGTGAGGTGGTCACTGGTCGCGGGCAAATATGGTCCTCGACGTGGCCCTTCACCTATGGTCCTGGACCTGGTCCTGGTGCTGGTGCACGTCCTCGACCTGGTGCACGTCCTCGACCTGGTCCACGGCCTGGTCCTCGACGTGGTCCTCGACGTGCTCCACGATCTGGGCCACGGTCTGATCCTCGTTTTGACCGAAACCAGGAGGGAGTGAGAGGGGTCGCCAGCGCCATGGGCACTGGGCTTGGGCAGGGCATAGCGGGCAGGCAGGTCATGGGCCGCACCCATGGAGCTCGCACACAAGTCAACCGTGGCGGCCTGCCGGGCCTGCCGGGCCTGCCCCGCGCGGCCGGTCATGTGGGATGATTGTGTGGGGGAGGGGGTGCGCTCATCCCTTCTCCTCCCCGCCACCACCCCCATCCCTTGCGCTGCCTCCCCCACCCAACGACGCGCAATCTGGCCGGATTAACGTAAGGGATGAATCACGTGGGGATTCTAATCAGATTCAGTTCTGGGGGATGGCAATCTTCCGGACGGCTGAGCTGGACGTTGAGGTAGAGGCGGGCGGGGGCGTGTCAGGGCGGGGCGGGATTGGCCAGGGTGGGCGCGCGTTCTGTTGTGAGCAGCAGAGGTGGCCAACCGGAAGCAACACCGGTCTCATCAAAGCAGCGTGGCAGACGTACTCGTCGACCCTCGACGATTTCTTGGAGAAAATAATGAAACAGCAAAAGTGGCGCATTCGGTAAAATACAGCAAATTACAACAAGATAAATATGCGCAAGGAAACAAGTGAGTCCTTTGTTGCAGGAACAGTTAGCCAAACAAAACCAACACAGTCAGACGAGAAAACTAGAGAAACGTACAGTACACCAAAAATGTGATCGTATCACGCATTCTCACATTTCGATCTGACCTCGCTGTCTCTTTGTATGTTTTCCTTTTTCATCCCCCTGGGAACGCTCCCCCTTCCCGACGAGAAATATGGCAGTTAGATAAGGAATCAATCCGGCGGGATGCAGGAGGAGCCTCGGCAGCCAACATGTGCCGGCCGCGTGGCCGGCGCGCGCCGAAAACTATTTGAAACGAGTTGTTTCGAGCCGAGCAGGGGTCTCAATCGCGCTCGGCGATGACGGGGCGAGACGGCCGCAGCTTGCTGATAACGAACCCAATCAGAGTGATCCTGGAGGAGGAGGAGGAGGGGGAGGAGGAGGAGGCATTTAGGATATGAGAGTGGCGAGGCTGCAACGGAAGCCAGCAGCAATGGGGCCTTATCGCCTCTCCACGCCGCTCGGCGCCACGCCACCCCGGTGACGAGCAAAAGTGCGAATTTCACAAATTGAGTCTGTAATCTAGACAGCATCCTTTTGGGGGCTCGGAGCTGGGGCGAGGAAAGGGACGCGGAAGCAGGGGAGGGAGAGGAGAGGGGCCGCATCTTGGGGCGAGCTAAGCTCCACGTCTTCATCACGCCACATGTGCGCGTCCTTCCCTCCCGCGCGCCCAACGACCCGCCCGCCCCCAAGTACCACTCCTCCGACCGCGCTCAGCAGCAACAGCAGCCGAGCCGCAGCCGCCCAGCCCTCCCAGCCACTACCAATCTTACTTTTCGCCAACTTCAACGAAGGGAAGGGGAGGTAAAAAAAAAGAATGAAGAAGAAGGAAAACCGGCCTAACAACACGCTGCGGTGCGCAGGCTTGTCTCCCCTTCTGTCGCGAGTCCGGTGGGCATAGACTGGAGAAAATCAATTTTTCTTTCCTTCTCCCTCTTTTCTCAACTACCACACTCGGTATCTTCCTTACTTTACTGAACACAACAAAAAAAAATATTAAAATACGAATGCCGCGATTCTCATGAACTATATCATCTGGCCTGGAAAACAATACAAATTATCACCTTATTAAAACAAGACTAGACTCTTAAGACTAGACTAGAATTTTCAAGGTCTCAAGGTTTAATTATTATTTGCATGCATCCATCCTTGCAAACAAATGTTACGATCATCACGTTTAGACGCGTAATAATAACGTTTATGTGGATCTCCCGGACGCAATAATCATTCGTCGGAATTGCACATTTGGGCGTTATTACTTAAAAATTATCGCGCAGTTCGGATTACAGTACTAAAGCCGGCCCCCGGCGGAACGCAACGCAATGCAAGCACCGAGGGGAAGAAATTGATACAGTTCGAGTTATCATAGCAAGGGCGGATTAGTTCACAGCAGAACATGATCGGGTGGCGTTGGCCGAGCCGAGCCCCACAGCAATCGCTTTACTGCTTCCACCCCCGCACCCCAACCCCACCAGCTCTGCTGCTGACTTGATGGTGAAAATTTCTGCCTCGGGATATGATCGGTCCCTGGGCGGCCGTGAGCATCACATCACTCACTCAGCACGCTGCCTAATATCTGTTCCGAACTATCCCCCCTCCGATCCTTCCCCCCGCCCCCCGCCCGGACCGGCCGCGCTGACCAGGGCCGTAAACAAGTGAGCCAGCGAAATATTCAGCCGTTTCGACTTTCCGCTATGTGGCGCGAAACACAGAGCGCGCGCGCGCCAGTGCCGCAGCCCACACTCCCCATCCGTGGGGTTCATGCAATTCAATTCTCAATCCCAGGAGAAAGAAAGAGGCGCGGGGGGGGGGGTTATAGTTGTAAGGCCTGAATCGAACGAGAAAAGGGTTAACGAGGCAATACTTCCGCCGCAGGTGCCCCTCTCCCCCCTTTGCAAATGAGTGAGGGGGCCGCGCGCGCGACAGTGCGGCGGCTAACGCCTTACTCCAATCACCCGCTCCAGTTCGCCTACAAGGACCCCATTAGCGCGGCGCCCAGGCAGCAGGGCCCGGCAGCCCCGGCGCAGCCCGGCGCCTTCACGCCAACCGACTTTCACGCCCCGCCGGACGGGACGGGGAGGATCCACGTCGATAAGACGCGACGGAAAATAATGCAATATACGCGGCACTTGTGCCGCCGCAGCGCTGCCTCCTGATAACACTTTCTCACTTTCTCTCTCTCTCTCTCTCTCTCTCTCTCTCTCTCTCTCTCTCTCTCCCTCTCCGTTTCTCCCCCACATCCTGCCCGCACCTTCGGAACGCACCCACCTGGCGGGCTGCGCCGAGGGCTGCGCGCTGCTGCTGGCTGAATAATAGACTCAAATCCACTTCGGCAGTGGGATTGTCTGCAGACAGTCTAGCCTGCAGGTGAACCCTCCCCCCTCCCCCAACCCCCCTTTCTCTCTCTCTCTCGCTGCGCGCCGTTCCCTTCAAATTCACATTAATCAGCGTAATTCCCCACCGGGACTAAGAGCCTATAGCCTAAGACTTTATAAATAAGTTAATACTCCGGCCCCTGCCAAGGAGCCGGCGCGAGGGTCCCCCCCCCCCTTTTCCTCCCTTCAGCCAGGTCCCTGCCCCGGGGAGGCGAGGGGCGGGGGTCCGTCAGTCCAGATTTGGCGTCCCCGTCCCTCAGAGAGGGACAGCCCCGGGCAGGGCCGTGCAGGGCGGCGGGGAGGGGAGGGACTTCCCTGATTGACGCCAGGCACTCTGGATGGGGGTGGGGAGGAGGACGGTGGACGCGCCCAGCTGTTGTTGGACTCCAACCACCGCGGGCTGGCTGCTGAGCTGCTGCGAGCAGCGGCGAGTGTCGTCTAAAACGGCAGCGCAGTCCGTCTTTTTGAAAACAATTTAATTTCACTCCTCCTCCCGCCTTTTGTTCCAAACTCGCGCACCCATACATCCCCGGGGTGGCCTACCTCGCCAGGAGTGATGACCCGGCCGCTGCACAAAGTGCCCGCAAAGTTTAAATGCGCTGTAATTGCGGTGCGAGGGTTCGCGGGTGGGGGGCGCGTGAAGGGGAAGGGCAGAGAAGGAGTGGGGAAAGGCAGAGAGAGAAAGAGAGAGGGAGAATAAAGGCAGGAGAGAGAGACAGAAGAGATAGAGAATGAGGGGGAGAGGGCCTCACGGCGGGGGGACACACCGGAGTGCGAGCGGGGGAGGGGAGGAGGGTGGTGGCGCGCGGAGCGAGGGATGAAGGGACACACGAGCAAAGAGAGAGAGAGAGAGAGAGGGGGGGGGAGAGGGAGGGACGAGGACAGCGCGTGGACCGCTCTCTAATCGATCCTAACAGGATCGGCCTCTCGGGATAGACAGCCACTGCCGCTGTGACCGGTAGCCCCCGCCCCGCCCCGCCCCCAGCCCAGCTAGTCCATGGCTGTGGTAACTGGTCACACCCAATGGGTCTGCCCCGCCCGGGTCGAGCAACCCATTCCGCCCAACTCGCTCCCTCTGAAAGAGGAGGCGTACACCCACCACAATTGGAAATGGACCGTGTCTCAACTAAGTCGGACAAAATTTTTCAACCCTTAACTCGCAAAAGTTTTTCCCTCCTTTTTTGGATTTGCTCGTTTTCGTTTGCGTGCGAAGCTAGCTAGGTGTGTGTTTTTGTTTTCAAACCCTTGCTCGCTCCCCGTGACGCAAGTTCACCCACCCCCCGCCTACCCTCTGCCCCCCTTCACTCTCCTGAAGTGCTCCAAACGCTCCACCGGCTGCAAAGGTAATTTGTCTAGCAGGGTAAACAGCGCTCAGCCGCTCGCTGATGAGCTTTAACACGTTAACACACGCAAAGTTACGTTGCGTCATAATGTTTGGCTTTCCCGCATCCTGCTTCCTCTTCTCTCCTTGTGCTCCGCCTGCCGCCGCCATCATAGCCCCACTCCCCTTTCTCCTTTCCTCCACCCGTTCTCCTGTTCTGCCCTCCACAAGTCTCTGCCCTCCCTGAGGCTCCGCCCGGTGCAAGTTGGGGGCGACGAGTACTTAACCTGCCGCCCGCTCGGCAGTGCACCACTACCCGTGCCACCGAGACAACTTTTTGGGGGGCTTTTTGGCCACTCGGCTGGAAATGAGTGGGGGGAGGGGGAGTG
>NW_026267242.1:97775-99027 GCF_000697945.3 Frankliniella occidentalis
ACTCCAGCAGCCTCGTCTCGTCACCCCCTCCAGTCTGGCTAAACTCGTTAGAAGGGCTCATCTCGGTCCTGGACAGGAGGGCGCCCCGCAGGGGGCCCCCGCGGGGGCGGGTCCGCGAGGCGCACCACCACAAGCCCCCGACCCGACCGAACAGATCAGTCCGCGACAAGCTCCCCCGCGCCCCCTGCTCCCCTGCAAGAGGGAAAGTGGGGGGGGGGGGGCAGGGTCTATGACGCGGCCCCCCACACCCTCACCAAGCCCTCCGAACCCAGGCACCGATAAATCACGATAAAACACAATCTTGTTCCAGCCGTAAGAAGAAACGCGCCGAACATCGCGGGCAGAGCGGCGTCCAAAGAAGTCAGACCTAAAGGAAATCGACTTACCGTCGGCAGCGCGCAGCGCCGCCCCGCCAGCTGTGCTCCGATCACAGGCTCAGCAGCGGTCCGGTGGCCGAAGGGCATGCTGAGCCCTCGTGCTGAGCCGTGCAAACGGTGCAGTTCACCCAGTCCTGAGACCGGAAACTCAAGTGGAATGATGTAAAGGAGTGTCCCCAGCCGAAAAGAAAGTAGGCAGGTAATATCAAATTGCCCTGGTGATTCATATTCTGTCTTATAGGGAACAACTACCATAAAACATACGAGGAATACGCGGTAAAAGTCAAGTTGATTTTCCATACCAATGACTGTTTAACTGAACGCTTGGTCAAAGATTTTCAATGACTTACAGTCCATGGACTGCGCCTGCTCCTCCTGCCACAAACTGCGCTACGGACGGGCTGGAGCAGGCAGGACCTTTGGCTGGAGGGGCTGCAGCTCCAAAAACTCTGCGCAAATTCTCTTTGTATGGGGTCTGTGGCCCAGCTGCAGCACCCAGCACCGGCATGCGGGCAGGGCGAGTGAAGCCGAACGGGGAACGGGTTCAGGTCCAACAACTGAGCGCGGTGTGACGAGTGCAGGCGTGCAGGCCGGGGCCGGGGCCAGGCGGGTGAGTGACCATATGTTATGGGCGAGTAATTCTATCTGACGGAATAAAACATGTCCAACCAAAACGTGTTCGACTCGCCGGTCCAGCTCAATTAGAAACAGCCTGAACAGGGTGCTCCAGTCTAATCACAAACAGGAAAAGATGCCGCCTGGCTCACGTCCATCCCATTTGGAGGAGTTTCTCGACGACTCACAATGGTGGAAAAAGTTTTGGGGCGTAGAGTTGGGGGACGCGGGCAGGTTGGGATTCAGGGGTATTGGGGGAC
>NW_026267242.1:99087-110240 GCF_000697945.3 Frankliniella occidentalis
GGGGGCGGGGTGAGGGGTGTTCGGAGGTAAATGTGATGCACATCGGCCCCACCCGCCGCGACTCTCAACTCGATCCCGCTGGGTCGCCGCGTCGTGGCGGGACGGTCCCAAGCCCCACGGAATCCCAATCCCCTCCCCGCTCCCCGCGCCTGCCCCGTCCCGCACGCGGATCCCTTTAGCTTCGACAGGCGACGGCGGGAGACCCCATCTCCTGGGTTTGTGAGTTATGGCGCGGGGCGCGCGGTGTTTGGAAGCCCGGCGGAGCAGAACCAAGCCGAGCGCGAGCGAGAGGGAGAGAGAGAGACTAACTTTACGTCCACTTCCAATGCAAAATTTTTGCCAGACTTCTCGTAATTGCCTCATTTTGGCCTCCTCCTTTATATTGAACTGAAAATTTTGATGACATTCTTTCTAGAAGCCTAAAGCATAGCTCGTTTCATACAGCGAAAAAAAAACGAGAGCTAAAGAAAGAGTGAGTGAGAGGGAGTGAAAGCGGTACAAAAAAAAGACACGGGGTGCAAAAGAGACATTGGGGGGGGGGGTGCGAAAGAGACACGGGGGTACGGAAGAGACACGGAGGTACGAAAGAGACGCAGGGGTACGAAAAGACAGGTGTGATTTCAGCTTCAGCGACAAAGACGCGGTGGTTTGGTGCCGGCCTTTGGCTGGCGACGCGCGGCGCGGAGGTTTCCCCTGAATAAGTACCTCTCCTCTCGGCACGGCTCGCGAAGGCGGTGCGGAGGTAATTTACGGGCAGACCGGAGCGCGGCGCGGGCAAGGGGCAAGGAAGGGCGCCACCGGCACCGGCACCGAAAAACTGCTAAACGTATGATTTGAGTCGCGATCCCGGGAGCTGCTGACCCACTTCTGCGCAGGGCTGAAATACGGCGCACTTGTCGCCGGCCGCGCTCACTGCCGCCTCCGCCGCGCCCTCCACGGCAGCAGGCGCCGCCGACGACTCTCAAATTCTTTTCCATTTCCCGCGCACTGCAGCGACAGCAGTAGCGGCAGCAGCAGCAGCAGCGGCGGCGGCAACGGCAATGGAGGTAAAATGTCTCCGAGAGGGCACAGCGCCAAATTTCGTCGCAGTGGGTCGGACCGGGTCCGGGCCCGGCGGGCCGGACGGGCAATCGTACTGCATATGGGCGGGCCACTTTGTCCGTTCCCTCGGCCCCGCTCGGCGCTCCCTTCGTCTGTGTACTCGCAGATAGGGCCGCCGCTGCTGCACGACCACGAGGGTCATAAACCCCTGGCGGATCGCATCGCCGTACAGTTGGCCATCTTGCCCCCCGGTACGGCGGCGCCCGGGGCGCCCGCGGGGGCGGCGGGGACGGAGGCTGGGGCCGCTACGGTACTGCTACTGCGGGAGGGGGATGGGACTCGGACATAAATCCTCGGTCACATTTAATCGTGCCAAACTTGTTTGCTGCATTCTGTGCACGCTTCGAGGTTGTTGCTACTGCGGGACCCCCCGACCAGCCAGACCCGACCCTACGGCGCGGGGCGGCAGCGGCGGCGGGGGATGGGTACGGGCCTTGCATGTATGGGGCCTCTTTCCTGCGCCCCGCCCCCTCCGGGGGCCCCCGCTTTGGTCTGGCCTGGCCACCGAGGGCCGCTTTAGCGACGTTTACAGGGCAGTTGGACAGAAGGGTCTCTGCGGGACCGGGCCGACCGCAGAGGAAGCGTGAGTTAAACATTTCCTACTTTTTTTTACGTCCTGGCCGCTCGTCAGTTTATAGGTTTGGGCGCCCAACTCGCGCAGCGGGCCCGGCCGGACTGCGGACTTGTACGTGCAGAGGAAGGCTGGAGGCGGAAACACCCAGGGCTGAGAAAAGCTAGGAAAGGGAGGGGGAGGGGGCTGCCTGATGAACCCGACCAGAGCCCCGGCAGTGACCTAGTAAGAGCAACTCATGACCAAGTTTCGCGGGGTCCTGGGAGACGAATAAGCTATTGCCGAGGTTTGCGCAAGAAGCCCCCACGAGGGAGAGCGTGGCGGGATGGAGAGGGAGGGAGAGGGAGAGAGAGGGAGAGAGAGAGAGAGAGAGAGAGAGAGAGAGAGAGAGAGAGAGAGAGAAAGAGAGAGAGAGAAAGGGGAGAGGGTTACCGGTATAGTACCAACACCCGCTCAGGTGGGAGCGGAGCTGCTATCCTAACCCACCCACCACATACCCGCCTCTGTGCTAACCCGTTACTTCACAGAACCAACCACCATCGCTCTCTCTCTCTCTCTCCCCCAACATGCATCCCTCTGAGTGCCTACACAGCCGTGGATGTAGGCCGCCGGCGAGGCAGGCGCGCGGGATGGGCGGCCGCCCCTCCAGGCGCCACCGCGCTCGAAGGCGGCGACTCAACTGGGACGCCCCCTCCCCCTTCCTATCCCCCTCTCTCCTTTCCCTCAGAAAGCAACCTCATTATCATCGGCATTAATTCACCGACTCGATTGTTTTGCCAGCAGCTGTGCATACAGCTTTATTCGCGTCGGAATAAGGTGAAGGAGTCTCTCGGCACCGACCGCCGGCGGTACCGTCTGCTGCGGTGGGGCGGCAGCTGCAGCGGCGCCAAGGGGATGAGCTCCAGGTAAGGAATCCCTGGACCTCCCGGCCCCGCCCCGCCGCGTATCACCCCTATGCGGCGCACTCCCGCCAGGACCGCCAGGACGACGACTCCCCGCCAGGACCTGTCGCTCCAGGAAAACATGAATAATACAGGACGATTTAACATTCAGGAGCGCTGCTGCAGCCAGGCGGGCGGGCTGGTCGGGACCGGCACTGCGCACTGCCCCTCCGGGCCCCGCGGGCACCCCGTGCGGGCGGGGAGGGGGGCAAAACAGCACGGGAGCAGGGGAGCGGGGGGCTCCAACGTTTGACGTATCATCGTGACACGACTTGGGTCGGGCTCCAGTTTCTCCTTCAAGCGCGCGTGTAGTCAGACCGAGCCGGGCTGCTGCTGCTGGGCACACCAGAGATGAGCGTTTTCCCTTATTTCGACCGACCGCGCCGACCGGCCAGCGGTCAGCGACAGACCGCCTACCCGGTCTCTTGCTGGGCTCCGCTGACCGCCCGCAGGTGAGAGGTGAGGAGGGGGACGTTTCCTCCTCACCTCTCACCTGCGGGCGGTCAGCGGAGCCCAGCAAGAGACCGGGTAGGCGGTCTGTCGCTGACCGCTGGCCGGTCGGCGCGGTCGGTCGAAATAAGGGAAAACGCTCATCTCTGGGGCACACTCCTTCCACCTTCTGCACGGAAAAAACAGGTCGGTTGGGTCAACCCGTAACTCGGTTCCCACAACCGAGTCGAAGGGTTGATTTTCGACTTACTAGGAAATTGGTTGCTGTAACCAACTTTTTTGATTGAGCTCGGCTGGTTGTGGTGACTGACTCGAGATGGTTGTGACAACTGAGTAATGGGTTGCCAAAATACTTGCTTAATTCGAATTAAAAATTTTAAAATGTGGGAGGCGTTTCCGCATCTAGCCCTCCATTCCTTAGGACGGAGTGGTGTACGTCTTGTTACCCCAGTTAGGCCCTCGCGGAGATCTTCTGCAACCGCAACGGTCGGGACTTGAACCCCGAACGTTGCGCTCATGAGACCTCCGCGATACCACTGGGCTACCGCGACTCGTACGGGGGAAGAGTCCGAACAACGAACACGTGTCACAGCTGGCGGGAGCCGGCAGCCGCCTGGAGCGGGCGGCGGCGAAGAGGGGGCGGGCTGCAGCGGGGGTGAAGCAGGTAGAGGAGGGGAGGGGGGCCACCCTAGGCTAGGGAGCCTGGAGGCTCCCTACCCTAGGCCAGCCCGGGGGGGTCCAGGGCCCGAGGACTCGGTTATAGCAACTAACTATTGCCATGTGTTGTAACTATCTCAAACGGCTACAGCAGAAACGTCGACTGGGTTCCAGCATCCCAAATATGGTAGCAACGACTAGAAAAATTGGTGGCTGCAACTAGCAGGCCACAACCGGCAAATTTGCCGGTTGTCCCAACCGACCCTTTTTTTCAGTGTGGATGCTCCCAATGAACGGGTCGCGATACTCCGCCAGCCTCGTGACCCCAATGACCTGGACCGGCACCAGCACCACTCCGCCGGGCGGTGCGCCGCTGCTCTACCCCGCGCGCAGCAGACGAGGCGCGGCAGATCTTCGCTGCAGAGGCTGAATCTCCGAGGGCATCACGCGACCGCCATGGGGTAGCGACGCGCCGACGGGGCCGACGATATTGAAGTCGTGTACCGACGGCCGACGCGGCCGCACTCTCCCCGGGGCGACCCACCAGGGTCGGCGCCATTAGTTTTCAGTGTCACGACAGGGGCGCAGACACATTACCAGCAGCACAAGTAATGTACCAGAGCGGCGCAGCGTTCTCGGGACACAACGCCGCGGAGAGGGGGGTCGGTGTGATGGGGTAGCAAGCAAGCAAGAGCGCTATTCACGCTCTGCTTCTCACTGACAGACTCACTCGCACACAGAATGAGCGAGTGGTATCGACCGTCGGGCGTGCTCATCAGCTTGAGATATTTATCAAAAGGTCCGCGCTATACAGTGTGGCCGTGGCCCATCGGTGACCCTCTTCTCCTCTTTCCGGGTTATCCTGTACCGGATATGCAGGCGTACGCACGCGTTGCATACTACTCGCACGGGGCCGTAAGACGACTTGGTGAGCGACGATATATGCACCCCAAAAAGTGTGTTCTTAATTCAAAAACTGTACTTGAATTTTTGATAGCATATTCTCACTTTAACTCCTATTTGACCCTTAAAACAAGAAATTGGTCTCAAACATTTAAGTCAGTTCTTGACTTATTGAGAGCACACCTTTTTGGGTGCGCTGGAATCAGCACCCATGGCTAGGACCAGGACCAACAGGCTCATACCAAAGGGTCCGCACCCACGGCTCCAGGGCGCGGTCGGGAGCAGGACGCAAGCCTCGGCTTGGTTGGGGGCCTGCTCGGCCTGCTGCAGTGTGTATCGGCCAGGTATTGCCATAAATCGGGATACTAGAGGGTTGGGAGAGAGATGTAGGAGTGAGGTGAGTGGGAGGCAAGGGAAAGAGAGGAAGAAGGGAGAAGGGAAAGCGAGGTACAGAGACAGAGGAGGAGGAATGCGAAGGAGAGGGTGCACGCGGTAAATTATACATCCCCCACCCCCGCAAGGTCCCACCGCTATAGAAAAGATTTACTCCCTGTTTTCTGTTCGCGGGGCTCCAGCGAGCCCCACACCCGTGGCGAGGGGCGGGGAGGGGACGACGACAGGGTGGAGCATGCAGACAGAGGCGCCGAAACGGAGGCCAGTGGTGATAAGGAGACAGCGCCAAGTTTGAGCAGTTGCGATCACTGACTACTACCAAGGCCGACCTTTCCTACAAGGCAAAAAGTTTGCGGAGAGAATGTCAAGGACAAAAACCAGCTAAATCTTGAAGTAATGTTCCAATTTTTCGAAGGTTTTGGCAAAGTTACCACAACCAAAACGTGGTAGACTCGGGCAGACTAGAAAGCGACCCTTTCTCTGTATCATTTGCGAGTGTACAACAGCGAAATATATTTTTGCATGAATGCTTAGCTAGTCGATGAGTAGGATATGACTTGACTAACCGCGAGGCCACTTTAGGCAGCCCGACTATTTCGCATGAACACAGTGCAAGTGCCTCCCTCACTCACTGGTTCACTTTGCCTCTACGCTCCTGGTAACGCGAGCACGCGCTCCCTCCTGCCTCTCTCTCGCTCTGGCCCTTTCCTCTGACTCTCTCTCTCTAACCCCTCCCAACTTGGACTGTTTGCTCGACATCGCGGCTTTGTCCGCCATAACTACTGAGCGGTGCGCGTGTGGGCGGCCCGGGCGGTGAGCGGTTGGGCGGGGCGGGGCAGGGCCCCGGTGGGGCGCGGTGCAAGTCCGGGGCCCCGGAGGACTCCGCGCAGTGTAGGCTCACAGTGGGGTCCCAGCATAAACACCACTGCTCCTGAACCACAACGAGCCGGGGCCCCTGCCGGGGCAGCGAGGGGCGAGGCCACAGAGAGCGTGCTCAGGTGATGCATCTCCACCGGCCTCGCCCCGCCACGCCCCGCCCGGGACATCCCACTCCCAGAGGTCCCCGGTCCCCGGGGGGTCCGACCCAAGGAGTCGCCACCAGCAGACCCCTACCTGCGCCGAGCCCATCAGGAGGGTCACAACAATACCGTACACTTGTGAGTCATTCATAAAATTCCCATCATTTCGATTGCGACAAATTTCCAAACGGGCACGCGCCTTCTCCTCCGCGTACAGCGTGTCCGCGGCACCGCATAACTGCCCCACTGACCAGCGCGACGCACTCTCCTTGGCCTTGCGCAGCGCCAGCCCCGCCCCGCCGCACTGCTCCACCCCGCCCTGATGGATGGCGCGGATGGCAGATTGCTTGATCGATAGGCTTAATCTATGGCTGATCAATCAGGGTCTCCATTCATTACCAGTCATCAGAGGGGGGGTCGGTCGTACGGAGTGTTAACAGTCGTGCGCTGCTGCAACAACTGGCTGCAGGGCCGCGCCACGCCAAGCCGCGCGCCACGCTACGCAAATGACCCGTATATACCGGACCGGATGGCGCTCACTCGAGGGGTGCGCCCGGCCCGGCCCGGAGGGGGTGGCCAGGCGGTGATGTCATCTGGGAGATGGTGTTCACCAACCACCACGGCTGGCGCGGTGCTGGCTGGGCTATATGGTGAAGCAGCCTGTGTGCCGCTGATGATGCGCCTCGTTCTCCAAAAAAGATTATGACTCGAGGGAGGTGGTGGTGGGGGTGACGGGGGTTCGCTGATGGTGATGCGGATATAAAATAGTGAAAAGTAAGATGAGGACGACGATCGTCGGCTTTTCGACTGTGATGTTTTAATTAAGTGCGAGCGAGAGAAAGGGAGGCGCCGGCGCAGAGAGGCGCGCCAATTGTACATCAAGAAAATATTAAAAGAAATATGAAAATGCGCCGCTTCGGGCGGCCATTCAAATGAAAGAGAGCCGCCGGGCCTGTAGGGAAACCCTGGATCCTGAAATGTCAGATCTGGGCCCTATTGTTGTGCTCGAGGTTGTTCTTCAGAAAACCCAGAGGACAGAAAACTCCAACTGCACATTGAACAATTCTGCTTTTGCCATATAAAGCACAGGCCGTAGATGGCGAACTACTCGCTCACAAATCCCGATAGGAAAATAAATAGTGAAAGCAAGGGGATACCATCAGTGATATGTTTGTCCGAACTGGGACGAGTAGGACATTTCTTTTACACCAAGATTTAATCGCCTTAACTAAAGCGACCACCGAGGCGACCACAGACCACAGGCAGGCTTTTAGCATCCAATAAGTCGGCACTTGGTGTTCACCGTTCAGGCGGCCGTCCATCGCCGCGCGTTACCCGCTGGTACCCGCAGGAGAGCCCCACACTACACCTGGCCGCATGCGTATGTATGAGTGCGTTCCTAATGGAAACAGACAGGGCCGAAAGGACATCCGGCGGCTCGACCCGACGCGACCCCTCCCAGGACAAACCAGTGCGTCTGAGCCGGGCGAGGCGAGCGCGCCCGGCCGGCCGAATCCATCACTCACTTCCTGCCATTAGCCGAAAACACACGACAGACGCGTCAAATCTTCTACTGACGAAAGCCAACACTGACAACAGACAGTGCCACAGGCCAGAGCCACAGGTCCCCGGTGGGAGCGCGCAGGATCGAAGGGAGCGGCTACATAGTCCTGTGTACGCGGTTGTTGCAGTAGGTTGCGGTAGCTACTTGACTAAATCCCGTTAGAAGGCATACTATAGAAACAGAAAAATGTACGATTCGAACACTTAAAAGTGTGTGACAGTCACGTCATACGCAAAATTGTTTGTAAATGATAGTCACGCGTTCAATATAAAAGAGGGTGAAACAACTGGGTCATTTCACAAAACTGACTTAATTAATTTTAATTATAGCAAAAACTGAATAATTTTCGAACACAAAAGTGAACCTTTTCACACAATTTTTCGTGTTTAAAATAAACTGTCTAAAGGCACTATTGCGAGTAACATTTTGGATTTCTATTTGTGAGTGGAGGGGGAGGCGCGAGTAGCAGTCTAGCCCAGTCACACTTCGTCACACCATTCGGCACGCCGACAGACGTACGACAAAGATACGCGAGCGCGAGGCGCAGGTGGAGTGTCTCACGCCCGGTCCATTATGAAGGAGGGGGCGAAGTAGAACCACACGGCACGCCGCGGCGAAGAGCGGGGGGAGATCGGCCCCTACCCCCTCCCCCCGTCACGCTGCTGGAAGGAAGGGCCGCCGGGCCGCCCTGTCAATGGAGGGAGAGAGGCCTTTCGCATAATTAAAATACAGGTTCAAAAATTTTCTGGAGTCGTGGCTAGTTTAAGATGTGTCTCGCTGTGAAAATAATAGATTGCAATTTAACGAATGTAACACAAACTGCGGTTCCAATACGACAGAGTATAGAAAACCGTCATTTTCACTTTTACAAAAATGTTTGATGTGGGAAAAGAACGATTTTTCTGTTTAGTTTTTGTTGGAAACTTGCCGGGCTTAATGCCTTTTAAAGGCCGTTACAATTTTAATGCCGTTGGTAAGGCACGGAAATGTCCAAATGTAACACCGTTTGTGAAAGGTTGTTTTAATCCCTTTCTAGGGAGGGTGGGATTTAAATGCCTCTGCACAAAGGCATTAAATGTCCTTCTAGCAGTTCTACCATTCTGTTTCTACTGCCACGTCTGTTCCTCTACCATTTTCATTATTGTGTACTGACTTGGGTGGTAAATAATATCGCAGCCCACGACGATCCAGTTTCTGAAGCCCGAACCCCGCACCTGTGTACGGTCGAGAAGCCACACCCACCTGCAACACGACAAAGGAAACACAGAGTCAAACGAGGTGTGATATGTACCCTGCTCCGCGCGCGTCCCGCCGGTCCCGCCTGACATCGCCGAGTATAACTCCACGCTGACACTTGTCTCGCGCTCAATGGGTGATGGAGGGGAGAGGAAGGGACGCGCAGACTGCGAGTCCGTCCCCATTCACGCTGCCGAGAGAGAAAATCACGGAGAGCAGAGAGGATCGATGGCTGCCAGCCTTTAATGAAGTAGGTGCTAAGACTATATGCCTTCCAGAAGCCATCAAGATTAAGCCTTGTAGGGGAGGCTGGAGGGCTGGGCCCAGCACAAGAAAGGGACACACACACCCACACACATGTACACACACATACACACACACGACGTCTACACGGTCACTGTGGTCCCCCGATGCATCGATCATCCCCCCTGTGACAAGGGTTCGCTTGCGCAGACGGCTTTGCTTGGGTTATTTACTCCCTTAGCTGGCTCTGCCACCGTTCTCATGGCATTTCATGAACTCGTTCTCCGTAATCCCGAGAATTGGGCCGGTTACGGACTAGAAATACGCCTGCCGTAAAAAAAAATACCATCGATTATCAAATTAATAGATCCTTTATTTCCAAATGCAGTGTCAAGCTCACAGACATTTCATGCGGTCTATGGTGAAACTGCTTCCTGTGTTTGGTCTTTACATTAACAAGATATACTAGTGGTGACGCTCTGCAGAGTGTGACCCATGCGTCTGACCCCGCTCGACCCCGATACCGAGCGGGATGATGTCACTGGGCGGTGCGCTGACTCACAAGGGTCATAAAACCGTTTCCCGGGAATAAGGCTGCGATTATCACACGAGATCGGCACCGGGAGTTATTGCCCGGGTTATCAACTTCTTTCTTCTCGTGACCTGCTTATATATGTGCGGAGACGAGGCGTAGGAAATAAATAAGTAAAAAAACCCAAGGAAAAACACAGGGAATCGAATTGGCGGAGATCCCCCGCACGCTCGGTGACGATCAGCAGAAGGCGTGAGGGGGAGGGAGCACCATATAAACTAAACCAGCGGGAAAATAAAACGACATATCCGAGAAACCTTTTCGTATTACAAGACCACCGGGCTGCCCGAGCCGGAGCGCGTGGTGCACTTTGACCCAGACGTCATTCGTCAGGGAAGGGATCGAATAGGGGCCCCACTAGGGCCCCGGCTGAGGTCATCTCGTGTCTCCCTACCTCCCTTCCACTCGCCCACTCCCTAACTCTCCGCTGAAAAGGCGCCGTCTCACAAACAAAAATTGGATTCGCGTAAATAATGCCGTTCGTGATAGTGCGTTTGTGAGGAGCTTTTCGCAGAAAAACCGGGAGAAATGATGATAATACACACCATGGTCCCCTGTCAGCGGCCGCCGCAGTGCAAAAGCAAAGCTCCGGCGTTATCATCAACCCCCGCGTATCGAGTTGCAGGGAGAGGGACGGGGGCGGGCCGCAGAGTGAGAGGAAAAGAAAAGGGACACGGAGCATAGAAAAGAGAAAAAGAGGCGGATATCAGTAGAACGCGCTTGAACCTTCTAAATATTAGACACCCCAAGTAAGATGCGACAACTTTGTCTTCGAAATGTACTTGCTAGGCGAATTTGTGCTTAATCAGTGGAGGCAATTTTTAAAAAGTAGTCTTACAAATGATGTTGCAAATAAATGTCCCAAGCAGAACGTGTGCTGAAAATCACAACAATATCCCAAACAAAATATTTTAAAATATTTTACATTTCATGTTAGGCGGTTCGCCAAACTCAAGTCGAGTTACTGAAGACGAAGTAACCTAATTTTAAAGACGGGAACAATCATACCCACCACATACCTATCCGCTCGCTCACTCGCTCACTCACTCACAATCTCCTACTCTCGAAACTGCCGAATCGCAACAGGTATGGGAAGAACACACCACACTAATCTCCCGGTCCCCCGCACCCTTGTCATCCTCCCATTCTGCGTTCCGAGAAGCGGTGGCATCGTATGACGTAGCAGGTGGCCGGTGCGATGTGCAGGGAATGCGCTGGCTCCGCCTCGGCCTTGGCCGCCAGGCGGGGAGGGGCGCCACTGGGATAGGTGAGAAACGAACGGCAACTCGCTTCCGTCATCTTACGGCGCAACGCCCATTTAACGGCGCGACCATAACACGACAAGCACTCCCCGCAACTTTTTCAATTTTGCGATATACAGCACAAAATTTCACGACGCTGCTATGGGTAGAGGAAGGGCATGTGGCCGAGAGCACGAGTTTCACTCTCACGAGCAACAAAGAAAATAATAATAATAAACACA
>NW_026267242.1:113504-129358 GCF_000697945.3 Frankliniella occidentalis
AAAAAAAAAAGAAAGAAAGAGTAAAGAAAAGAGCACGACAATCTAGCCAATCAGATAACGACTCCTTGCTGCCGTGTTTCCCTTCGCAGCCTATTCAATCAACACAGCAACAAGCTTGGCGGGAAAACAAATGGCGGGCGGGCGGGGCCGAGGTAAAAATTCAAATTCAGCGCTGCGCGCGCGCGCGCGCGTGGCGGAATCAATAAGCCGTCCTGCTCTCGTTCACGCGACGAACAGTCGACCGTCCGACGACCAGCAGCGCGGCTCAGCTGCTGAAAATACACACAAATTTGCGCGCGCTACACACTTTGGATAGCGGATCTGTTCCCAAAGCCCCCCTCTCCACCGATGGCGCAACATTTTTTCAGCGCCACCGCCGCTGCCGTCCCTCAGCGCGCGGTTTTGCAGCAGCGGCAGCATAAGAAGAGCGTTTTGCATAATTTTAAGCCGCAAGCCCTAACAGTGTTCACAGCTCCCTTCCTCCAACCCCCTACTGCCCCCGCATTCCCCCTCCTCCCCAACTCCCTTTCTTTTTCTCGCAACCACCCCCTGCACCCCAACACCCTCCCCGTGGGAGGCCAGCCGTCCTGCCTGGCGAAGGGACGCAACTTCGTTTCATTTTCAAGGAAATTAAGGCCGGGTCCTTGCGTTGGGGCGCCCGCAGCCTCGTCTACAGCGCAGCGAGGGTTTAGGATCGAACGGACACTGACCGCGCTGCAAGCTTTCTGTAACACCCTGGTAACACCATTTTCGACTCGGACAACAGGAGAAAATTGTGCGAAAACTCGATCATCTCAGAAGTCACGACATCATGTCTCAACGATACACAGCTGCGAAATCAGATTTCAAGTGACAGCATTCGACAGTCTCTCGATTCAAAAATAGAAAAAAGTTCTTCAAAAACTTAAGTTTATTTTGCATTTCAATTACAAAAAATTTCATAATTGTACGGCAGATAAAAGTTTCAACTGATCAAAGTACTAAACGCGCTTGGATAGTTTGGATCAAAGGGGACATCATGCAATCAAGGCCAAAATGCTTTCAGAACGACAATGTTTTCCTTCCTTTGAGAACTCCGCTCTAAGAGGGTGTACAATACTTTCGGGAAAGTGTATCGTTTACGTCGCAAGCAAAAGAAAGGATACCGGCGCGGGACAACTTTTAGGGAAGTCTACCGGGCACGACGCAGGCAGGTTGGGGGGTCCGCTGCGGCCGTAGTGAGATTGTTTTAATCGTGTTGGCGTCGCCTCCAGTTTCGTACGAAGACGGATTGGAAAGGAGTAGACGCGACGGGACCAAGAGGGAGGGAGGGAGGGGGGGGGGGGGGCGCGGGACCAAGAGGGAGGGAGGGAGGGGGGGGGGTGAGCGGGCTCCAGATTTAGCCGGGGGACTCTCTCCTCACCCATGCGCTGTAAACTCCTCCTCCTGCTCCTCGCAGACACACACATGCTCGCTCCTCCTCGATGGACGCGCCCATAAAGTCGACGACATGATCCCTCATGTCCTTTCCTGGGAGTGAGCAGGCAGCGGAGCGCCGCCCAGCCGTTAAAAGAATCAAAAATTCTCAACAAAAAAAGAAACAACAACAAAAAAACACGACATTCAAATGGGCGGCCGTCAGTAATTTCGTTTGTGAACGCGCAGGAGAGATGGAATTTGTTCCCCGCATTGTGTCCGACCCGTGTGGGTCGTAAGTCATCCGGGCGGGGCGGGGCGGGGCGGGCGGGCAGCCATCAGGACATCGGCATCATCCGCTCTATCAAATAAAGAAGAAAGAGTTTGGTGATTGATTGAGCACCGCGAGGAAACGATCCGGTTGTGTGTGACAAGTGGCCCGTCACGATACGTCATGCATACCGTCACACACGCCTTGCCCCGTCACGCAGAGTCTCGTGTAGGACTTCCTACCGCCCGGTGAGGCACGCCGCAAAGCGCGCTCAGAGAGTGGTCAATGAGGAGCCAAGGGGACTTGACCGAGCCGAGGGCGGGCCTCGCCCCGGAGCAAGAGGGCGCCGCCACTCGTCGGCGCCTCTCTCTCTTTTACTCTCTCTCTCTCTCTCTCACACACACACACACACAGAGCTGAGGGCGCGCGCACACACCCGCATGCCCCGAGCAGAACATTATCTTGTGCAAACATTACGCAAAGTACCATAGGAGGAACGCTCAGGAGGGTTGCGGCAGCGTGCGTGCGCCTCTATGTGGGAGTGGTGTTGAGTGGCAAGAGAGCTACTCGGCCCGAGCTTGGCCTATCTCCCCCAAAATATTGGCAGGGAGGCGAGGCGGGGCGGGGTGCGGCGGAGTGGGCGGTGGATGAGGACGACTGCGACACACAGCGAGGAAAAGCCTCAAACCGCCTGTTTCAAATTGTGTGTGTGTGTGTCGAGGGGGAGGGGGGGGGGTGGGCGGTGGGCGAGCTCCAAGGGACGGACAGGGGGGCCGTGGCGAGCCAAGTGGACGCGTCCAGAGCGAGGCAGGTCTCAGGGCTTAGCCGGCCCGCCCCGCCCTGCCCGCGACAAGACACGAGCCACTCAGCGCACAACAAGCCGAGAGGTGGTCCGAGCCCTGTCCCGTGCATGATGAGACTGGCCGGCGTAGTCGGGACTTGGAAGAGACAGACACACCCACACCCACGCGGCAGCAGACTCGCGAGCCAAGGTATTTTCCGACGACAAAAGCGGGTAACAAATAGAACACTTGTGCGGCGCTCCATACTACGGCCAGTGTATGACAACTAACGTCACAAAACAGCCGTAAACGTGTCCCCTCCACGAGCGCCAGCTGCAGGGTAGCTCCCCCCGGGGGGGCCGTACCCCACGCCTCGCCGCACCCGGGCGCCCGACCACCACCCGCACCACACCTTTATCTCTTAAGCGCTGTTGCACTCATTAAGGTGAAAACAACGGCGCTCACTCTCACACTCACACACGCGCGCGGGCGCGTACGTTCACCTTGTGGACGCCAGTGCGCTCACCCCCGCGCTCGCAAGCGAGGCTCTCATCCCGGCCCTGGTCCGGGCACTGCAGCGGCGACGGCGGCGGAGGCCTTTCTGTATCAGACGGAGGTCCAAAGTTTATCGGCCCTCGCAAACACATCACTGCATCAGTGGTGCGGACGGCGAGGCGACTGCGGCGCCAGCCGGATCTCTAAGTCAGCCTCCCGCCCGGCGTGGCGTGGCGTGGAGCGGACCGCTCTCTATGGGCACCCGCCCCGCCCGCGTCGTCACCGCGACACTTGTTTGTCGCGCCGTTGGGCCGTCGTTGGGCCACCAATAGGCCGCCATTCGGCTGCCGTTGGGCTGCCATTCGGCTGCCGTTGTGCCTTCGTTGGGCCACCAAAAGGCCGCAGTTGGGCCGCCGTTGGCAGGGTACCCGCGCCCGCTCCGAGAGCCCCACTCCACGCCCACGCCCCATCTACTCACGAATGCATTGGCACATGTCAAGTCCGCGGCGCGGCGGCGCGACGAGCCGATGCGAGGGCAACGCACCGCAGCGGCCAGCACCTGCCAATGCACACGAGGAACACGAGCTGCTTCTCCTCCCCGCGGATAAAGCGGCGCTCGGGCCTCCAAAGCCTTGGCGGCGCGCCAGACTCTCTCTCTCTCTCTCTCTTTCGTGCACACACAGCGACACCCTCGAGCGCGGGGTATGGCCGCTGAGCCCAGCCCGCACACAAGAAGCGGACGCGTCCTCCACAAACTTTTTCTCGTTTTATGGACTCCAACAAGCTGCTCTTCTTATCGCCATTTCCCTCGCCCCCAGCCCGCCCCGCCGCCGCCGCCAGTCCGTCCGCGTCGCCGCCGCCGTCGTCGACGAGTTTGATGAGGACGTAACGCTTTTATGAGAAATTACGCGGGAATTGTCCTCCGGGCCGCCTAAACGTTTTCCCGGGGCGGGCCGCCGCTGCCGTCGCCCGCACGCCACACCAGTGTGAACACATGTGTTACTTTCAATTTGTTATTCCTGTGGAGTGGCGGGGCGGGGCGTAGCGGAGCCGGGCTGAGCGAGGCGGGGTCCAGAAAAGGGACTCCATCCTCACCACGCCCCCATCACATGCTGCTTTGAGATGCAAAGCAGGGGGTATGTTTCTTTACAGAACGTACCTCTCCGCTGCTGTTGCAGCTGTTGCAGCTGCCTTGCCTGTCAGTGGTGTAAAGTCGCACACGGCTCATTTTCTCCGCTACTTCGGCGAGAGTTACAACACGACGTCAAGTTCACACATGCATACACGGGAAAATGCGAAATGCGTGGAATTCTGCGGAAAACCGTTGCCGGCCACGACATGAATTTTGCGTAGCACAAGTGCAGAGGAGATGTTGAGCAGCGCGCACGCTCACGCTGACAACATTGGAATCAGCGTCAGCCGGTCGGAAGTTTGAGCACTGAACCGCCAAAGTAAGCGGCGGTCATTTCGTATATGATAACATAGCTCTTATGTGTACTGTATGCACACTCTCTGTAAAACGACATCCTCTACATTGCACACTCGATATTATTATAGGAGTACACTATACACCGCAAAAAGAATTGAACTCCCTCCGAGGTCGATATCCCAAGCAGAAAGTGTTCAATTCTTTCTGAGCTGATAGTATATAGATATGTGCGCGGCAAAGGCCACGTTTAAAACGACTGTTCTGACAAAAGGGATGACAATAACAGTATTGGAAAAAGTAATAGCGTTTCGCAAACTCCGATATTTACTGATGGCAGCCACGTCAGGCCTACGTCGGAACAGTAGCTCAGAGTCAATACTATTATAGTCCAGTTTTGCCTTCTGGCGAGACAGCCACCAAAAGCGTACTGCACCAGCAAGTATTATAAGAGCTGCACCATTCAATCACATACGCGTGCCTTAACGACTCCCCTCACTCTCATCTTCTGCAATAACAGCAGCGCAATACCAGATTCACAGAGCCACACAATGTCACTCACCTGTGACTAGATGAGCATGTCGCGCTGCACGCACACGCAATATGTCCGAGGTGTCACTCAATAACACTTGTCACTTCACGCGTCACTCGTGACACGGCGCTGCCGTCATCCCCAGGACGACGACACGCACAAAGCTGCAGATCACACTCGACGAGCACTTGCCTACAGCCTTTCGCACAATGAGGGTATCCAGAGGGCACAAGCACACACACAGCAAAACACACAACACGGAGAGCCGGCGCGAGCGAGGCGACGAACGCGACGGGAGGAAGAGAGGAGAGGAAACACAGCGCACGTCCCCTCAGCGCCGCTGGCGAGGACGAACTGAACTGAACCGCGCTCCGCCGCTGCGCCAGCGCCGCTCCGCCGCACAGCGTCGCTGTGGAGTCCCCTCCAGGGTCCCCCTCCCCCGCGCGGCGCGGCCCGGCCCGGGGTGTAGGCCGGCAGGGCCTGCGTGGCGGGGAGGGGCCCGGCGGGGGCCGGAGGGGCTGGAGGCCCCAGGGTAGGGGCACTGCAGCCTGCAGTGCGCTGCAGCAGGGCCTACCGCAGGGCACCGCAGGGGCCGCTACACCGCAGCACAACCTAACCTAACTTTCGAGCACGAAACTCATTTTGGCCTTCCGGGTACCGCCGGGCGCGGGGGCGCGGGCGTGACCATCCTCCTAATGAAGCAGCGGCCAGCCCCGCGCGCAGGCCAAAATACAATAACGCGCCCAAGTGACTTGCAGTACAGACTACTTATGCAAGTTTTCTGTCATTTGCTATAATAAAAATGCTGTGCCATGGCAAGGTAACAAGGTAACAACAATACTGTCAAATGCCACCAACAAATTAGTGTGGCTGTTTCCTAGTATCAACCAAAACGCCCAACCAAAACGTTTCGTTGATAAGAAAAATTGATAGTCTTACAAAAATATTTTTTCGCTCTATTGACGAAATTGTTTATATCTTATCACCATTGATAGATCATCAACTCAAAAGTCACTAAGAAATTGCCAGTGTGCATGAGCGGCATCAAACCATTATTAAACTGCTTGGCGGCATCGTCTCTGCATTTTAAACGAGGAAAGTCGACGATTTTTCGAAAAGCGAGTTGCGTTGCGCGAGCAGCTCCAGAAGATCAGGGTCGAGGACGGTGTGCTCTGCATCTGCACCTTATGACAGTTGAGCGCGCATCACGACCGGAGCTGGAGGGTTCGGGTCGCGGGTCGGTCAGCGCGCCGAGCAGCTCTCCTCCATCCGCTTCCCTCGCAAATACAATACGCGCGCGTATGGAAACAGGTCGGGATATTGGGGGCGACCGGATCTCGGATGTGTTACAACGCGCTGCTGTATACATATTTGGAATGTAATTATGACATAATAGGATCATCGCTCGGTATTATACTCACCACTGCACTCCCCAGCAAGAGGTGGAGGGAGATGCGGGGGGATGGGTTCGGGAGGGGGGGGGGGGACCAGTCATCTTTGTAGATATAGTCTCGACGTTATATTCGTTGTGAATGAGTTGGTGGCATTGAACAAAACCGTTCCGTCAAGTAACGGACCATGGATGATACAAATTGGAGGTATTGTAGTTCTACTGCACTGCAAGTGGTACATGTTGCATCCGCTGTTATTTGCAATCGAACGGATAGAAGAACGGGGCTCAAGAATAAAATGGTGTATAAGAATATAGATCTCCAACCCGCAAACGTATATACAAGTGTACCGTCGAAGGTGTCACGGATAAGAACACTGCCTCTGGCGTTGTCGTACGCGGCAGGGAGTGCCGCGCTTTCCCAAACTTCTATTTCCTTATCTGTCCATCTCTTCCCCACCCCGGCCCAGGTAGTCCCTGCGACAGTCTGTCGCGTCGCAATGGCTTGGCGTGGGCGCGCCGCCCAGGGTGGCGCCCGCCCCGCGCCGGGCGACAACAACAGCCAAAGTCTGCATCAGCAGGTACTCACAAAAATACAAAACAATAAGAACGATATAATAACGCCGGAGCCCTGCTCTGCTGGGCGGGACTTTTAAACGAACGGCGGGCCCAGCGATGCGTTATGGAGGGCGATCACATTTCTCCCCGTGACGGGTCGGGCCGGCCGGGGCCGGCGGCAGAGAGACGCCAGGGCTTGCGCCAGGGCACACCGGCCTGCGGGCCACCCCGCCCGGCCCGGGCGCGCCCCCACCCACAACACCGCAACGCAATAAAACGCAACTGCCACTACAGTGGACAACAACGCGGGCGGATTGGCCTGCAAGTCAGCGTGCAGCAGCAGCAACCGCCGCCAGGCAGACCAAAGGTGGTAGTATGGTTCAGTAGGAGCCACTGGACCTGGCTTGCTGGCACCAAACAAAACGGAAAATAGTAAAATGTATGCTGACTGTTCATTGTTTGATTCGAAAGAAGTCCTGGACAAGCGGCTGATGGAGAGGCCCAGGAGAGGCCTGCGATAAAAGTACTATATGGCAATAAGTCCGAGGCGACGACTGAAGTGTCGCACAGTATCACTGTTTAAACTGCAGTACCAATGTTACTACCTACAGGTGTGTGTGAATTACTACTTGTGTACTGCAGATTACGTATAGCCAGCAAAGGAAAACACTCACCATGAGTCAAAAAACGATCAAGGCACTTGGGTCGTGTCAATTGACTTGACTGCTGCTGGGTAGAAACACTACATACCGTGGCTGATTCACGCCGCGCACTTCTGTAGTTATGCTGTACCGCATGCACGAGTGTGGGCGGGCTTGCCTATCGCCCCTGTCCACGGCGCCTTACGAGCCGAGCGAGTAGGCAACCCGCCCGCACTCGTGCATGCGGTACAGCATAAATACAGAAGTGCGCGGCGTGAATCGGCCACCTGGTACAGCTATAAGCATGCGTACTTTTTGTGACTGATCTGTGTGAATCTTTATTGTCTTACACGCACTGCACGAAAAGCGCACGCGCCTCTGTGTGTGAGTGTGTATGTGTGTATGTGAGAGAGAGAGAAAATGAGAGGGAGTGTGTGCGCGCTCTCTTACGGCCTCTGCACTAATTTCGTCGCGATGGCACTCCCCTCCGCCCCTCGCGAAACTGTGCTGCGGCTGTGTGTGTGTTGAGAGGGAGCGAGAGAGAGAGAGAGAGAGCGCATCCGTGTGCCAATGTACAATAAAGCAGTCGGAATGCGGCTGGCGCCTGCCGAAGTGCTGGAGGCAGGAGGGCGCAGCGGAGCAGAGCCCCCCTCCCTCTCAGGTCTCCCAAATGAGTAGAGAGACGGACTCTCCAGCACTGAGGACAAACTGGACAACACACCTCCACCCTCTGATCCAGCTGCGGGGTGGCCTGGGTAAACATGCAACGAGACATGGCGTTAATTTCCGAACGTTCGCAGCGCACGGGAAACGCATCGTGCGAATGCACACCCTGAATGTTTCGACATTTCACAGCGTCAAGGCGGGCAGGCCTTTTTCGCCCCTTTCTCTCATTATCTCGGGGGCAGTGCCCCCTTTGCCCTTCCCCTTTTCGACCCCTCTCCCTTGCCCCCCAATCCCCCCCAAACTCCCTCTCTGTTGAGATGGCCAAGTTTTTGCGCTCGACTATTGCGCCTCGACTTTAGAATATGTAAATGCGGCAGCCAATTTCACGGTTACTTGGACGCTGGTGCCCCCCCACCTCTCCCTTTCCCCACCCTCACTCTCTCCCGCTAAGGGAAAGGCACCAGCGGCTTCTATAAACAAGGCCTGGTGCATGTCAATGCGTTTATTTTTCGATGGTAGCAATTATAATCATCTTGAGTCTTGAGAGGGAATGTAGGGGTACCATAGCTGGCGCTGCCTCTCACTCCTTTCTGGCCGTTGTGGTGACAAAGTAAAACCACACGCCCAACGGGTATACACTAGCCCCCCCCCCCCTTTCCCCTCCCTGCAGCTACAGCTGACTCACTGAGGAGTGTGCCGTGCATATGCGATCCCGGTCGGCCTACCTCACCGGACATGCCTGGGTGTAGGTTAGGCCCCTCCACCGGAAAGGAGGCGTTAATCAGGCCGTCCGTATGCGGCGCCGCGACCGTCTGCTGCTGAATCACATACGATTGGAATCAATTCCTAATAAAAAGAAAAAATATGAAAAAGAAAATACAGGATATTGTAAAGAGTGACGCGACGAACTCTCCAGTAATGAAATAAGAGAGGGAGTATTTTGTCAAAAAAAGAGGACGCGATTTCGTCCACATCACACTGCAATCTGATTATGATACTGTTACGAATAGTTATGGTAATACAAGCAATTTTTTGAGATGACACAGCAGCACAAGAAAAACAAACTCCTACCTTTAAAGGGCACGAAGGGTTTATACTTCCTCCATGGTTTAGTGCCTTGCCTGGCCTTTACAAAGGCATTAAAACTGCCAGAGGAACTAATTTTTAGCACCTTACGGCAATTTAGTGCCCAGATTAGTGCCTTTGTGAGAGGAACTTAACTGAAAATGTGATTAGGGCCCCAGGAAAGGCACGACTTAGCACCTATTTGTTTTACCAGTGAATTGATAAACAACGAGATTTGTTTTGAACAAAACCAATGAACTTGCTTAATGAGAAAAGAAAAATATCGCTCGCGATTGCTATGAAAATTTCCGGCAAATTTTATGTTAATTTCATAAAGTTTACACGCACTCATAGGCATAGTATATATGTTCCTGTGAGTAGATCCAAATGGCGTGTGGGGGCAGGTATTTGAGTTCATAGTCAGTATTAAAACGAGAGTGATTGTGTTTGAGACCCGACGACCGGCGCGAGGTTCAGTTACCCTTCCGCGGTCACGGCCGCAAGGCTCTGCTCCGTCCAAGATAAATGTTTCGGGCTCATTCGGGGTGTCGCAGAGTGCTCAGACCGCCCCAACGCCACGACGGGAGCGAGCACAAGCGCCCCCCGGCCCGCGGGGCCCCCCCTCGCATAGTGCATGAAGGGGCTTGGGGAATTGGGCTGAGGACTGAAAAATAGAGGAGGCGTGAGAATGGATCCGAATGTGCTGCCCCAGAGTGGCGTGGCGCGGCGGGCTGGGATGGGGGTAAGGAAGGGGGAGGTGGGTAGAGCAGCCCGCCGAGGCGACCAAAACTTTGCATTCCGCTGACTGTAGTTGTGGCGGCAGTGTGCGCGAAAGGGGGGAGGGAGGGCGGCGCGTCCTCGAGCGGGATCGCTAGAGGATTTGCCGAATTGAATCCCACGCTCTCCAAGCTAACTGTATACCAACCACCTTCGCGCCCTTATCGTGTTGCTGGACGGCCATGCTGCGTGAGGGAGAGGGGTGTCTGGAACTGGCCGAAAAATTGCACACGAGATTTTGCGTATTGTGCGACTGTTGTGGGAAAATGCACCAAGAAAACAAATAACGTAACACAACAAATTTTGAAAACAAATTAAATTAAATGCATTTTTTGGGCGACAATAAGCCTGGCTTTACGAGTACCATGGTTACTTGCAAGTCTTGCCAACGAGGCCTCTTTTGTAATGCGCAGGGTTAATCAGCCCCTTCTTGTATCGTTCCCAAATAAATAGTTCCGAATTATAATCTGCTGATCTGGTAGTGCACTGCAAAATTCCTGCGAAGAACTCCTTTAGTTCTACACGAACAACTAGTTGTTGGTATAGAACTATAGGAGTTCAACAGTTCGAACTGGCGAACTAAAGAGTTCTACAGTTCCAACTGGCAAACTTTTAGTTCTGCAGATACAGCTGGCAAACTTTTAGTTCTATTGTTTAAACTGGAAAACTACTACACACCAGGATTAGCAGAGTAGAGCTAACCTTAAAATTTTGCATACAAATTTTGATACAGCGAAATCGGAGATTATACACTTGAAAAGACGTGCTCTTGTCGCTCTTGTGAAACCCGGCTTGTCGCCGCCGCCCTCATTGATGGGGCGCAAAAGGCATTGCACTAGGTCACTCGAAATCAGCGAACGAGGCGCGGCGCAGACGAGTAGTTTGTCTGCAGCAGCCGGCGCGGTAACGAAGTGCAGAACAAGCTCAACAAAGTACTACAGCGCTGAGCCAGCGCAGCGCCCAAGTTGCAGCGCCCCGCCGGGTGAATGCGGACGAGCTGACCCGCCGGGCCCGGGGGAACGGGGAAACGTAAACAAAACGCGTACGCCAAAAACTTTTATTTTCAACTCGCTCGCTGAATCGAGGACTCATCGGGGACGCTTCCGGTTTTTAACAGGAATCTCCCAACACACACATACAGAGCATAGTGACATCCGTACGTGCCACCGCTACTCTGTCCTCAGCCGACAGAGGGGGGCAAAGAAGAGGGGGCAGGTGGCTCAGGCTGAGGAAAAGGGGGGGAGGCAGGGGGGCGGCGTCCAATTTCTCAATTCGTCGGGCCGAACGCGCCAAATGGGGCATACAATGATCACGGACCTTATTACACAGATAGAGCCGTCCCCGACCACCTTCTGCTCGATTTAAGTTTGCCATCATTTTCGAAGGCTCCACTAGAGGTTTTTCTTTCTCAATGTGCCATGCATATTCCACCGACGAACCCAACTCACCCCCTTTCCCCTCTGGCCAGAACCGGCGGCATTTTCCTGGAAATAAAACGCCGGCAGAAAATGAAAGCTTGGCCGGTGAGGGGGGTGAGGGGCGTGGCTGGGGCTCTGAACTGCTAGAAGCAGAGGGGCCGGACACGCTGTCGATCACAGACGAGGCGCACTTTCCACCAGACGCCGATAATGCAAACATTTTCTCTTCCGTGGAAAGGCGAGAGCAGCGCCGCCGTGGCGTTGTGTCGGAAGAGAGGGGGAGGCGAGGGAAAGCGGGCGGGCGAAAGACCCACGTGGAGATTTAAGGCGCTCAAATCCCTCACGCAAGGAGGTGTGATGCCCCGGGGAGCTAGACGACAGAGGAATAGAACGAGATGAAAAAGTAAATCCGTTGGTGATAGAATGCACAGTGTAATTCAATGCGCTCGCGAAGCCCCGCGCTCCTCCCTCCACGGAATAATGAAGTGTATCGATTGATATTTACACTGGCAGGTTAACACATTTCGTGGAAAGTAGAAGAAAAAGAGAAACGCACGAACGCATTGTGCGGGAAAAAAAATTTGTCACCTATATTGGTCTTGTTTGTTTTCGACAAGGCGACGAAACTGGCAAGTATATGACATTCTTTAACGCGCATAATGAGTGCGAGAATCGCATACTTTGCACACGCATACACCCAACGAGCTGTGGGAGGGTAGAATTATTTTCAGAGGTATGGGTGCGCGCCCGTTGGTGGCAGCGACGGTGCGCAGGTGGCGGCGCCCAGTAGATGTACAAAACGCGTGCCACGCGCCCCGGCCCGGTGTGAGATGGGGCTCAATAAATAGGGCCCTCACGACTTTTCAATACTCAGGGTGGCACCGCACCGCATTGATAAATCGGATTAGAGAAATATGGGCCGGGCGGGCGGGCTCGTGCACCGGGCGCCACAGCGCCTATGGCTTCCCATGGATCAACATGACAGTCCATTAGCAACTTACATGTGTCAGGGTGAACGCACACAGACTCTGTTTGTGTGTCCGTGTGTGTGTGTGTGTGTGTGTGTGTGTCAGAGAGAGAAAGAGGGGGGGGGGGCACCACCCAACCCGCCACCATCATACACTTTCACCATAACCAGCATGTTCCTCTGCTGACGATGATGATGATGAACCCCAAAGGGAAAAGGAAAGCCCTCCCTCAAACACAACGATAGCTCGGCTTGGCTAAAAGGAGCGAGAAAGCGAGACGGAGGGAGTGAGAGGGAGAAAAAGAGGGGGGGGGGGGTATTGAGGAGTGGAAAATCTATAAGTTGAATGAGGACAGCGCGCTGCGCGGCGAGGCGAGACAGGCTGGGCAGGCCGATCCCTTTCATCCTTTTCCTTGGGCCGCCCCCGCCCCGCCACGACTAGGGCTTCATCCATTTCGGCCTGGACCCGAAAAGAGACCGCCCGACCCGGCCGCCCGGCCTACCCTTGTCCCGGGCAGAGCTGCCTGATGGTCAAACCCGTTAGCCGATTTGCGCCGAAATGTCGACAAACAGCGTCTCGTTAGGAGAAAAATCTGCGCGGGAGAGGGGAAGTGGAAGGGGTAAGCGTGACTGCGACCTTCCCCGCGCCGAAATGGATACTTAAATTCGTCCCCCTTTCCCCCTCCTCTTCCAAAGCCAACTCCGCCCCCCGAGGGGCCCTTTGGGCCGGGGCCTTACGCGCCGCAGCCCTCTCCAGACCTGAGGGGCCTGTGGCCGGGCGGGGCGGGCCAGCTGATAAACGCTATCTTGTAATACAATCCCGTAATGTTGCATGCAGTGTGGTCGCGGAGGGGGCGGCCGAGGGGCCGAGGGTAGGGGGCAGGGGAAGGCACGGCAGGGAGGCACCGGCTGGCACTGAGGGGGAGGGGGCATTGCCGGGGCGCCGCCGGCCGGACAGAGGAACGGGGGAGCGTCCAGGAAATGACGGCCGGAACCATATTAGAAATGCCGAGGAATGCCCCCCGCCGCGCCACCCGGGCGGGCGCGTCCCTCCGCCCGCACGCGTACTCACACGGGGCTCGAGAGCGAGAGCAGAAGGGAGGGAGGGGCTGTCATCGGTTGTAAACTTGCGACTTGCAACGCGCACGCCCCAGCGACCAGAAAAGCACGATCCTTACGGCTTCGTTTAAAGAGGGATATTCGATAACACAAATTGTGCGAGTGTTCGCCGTGCACACTTTTGCTGACTGACAGAATTCACAGGGGATTTCCTTTCGCCCCGCTCGCGGCCTTTACACCGCCACGCTCGCGGGAGGTGCGTCTAGCGCGAATATACGTGTGTGTATATCGATCTGAATTCCTTTTTCCAAAACTTTCGACGGGGCCGATGAGTCTGCGCAGTACAAGAGGCCAGCCGCCCTCGAAACGCCCCGCCGGACACGCCACACCATCGCAATAATTAAGCCGATCCAACAAAAGACGAGACGGACTCCCCTCCCCAGTCCGCCCCATCCATAAGGGCGTGCACGGGGAGGGGTCGGCAGCGCCCTTCTCCACCCCCTCCCCGCACCCCTGTCTTCGTTCCCACAGCTCAGAACCCTTCACCCCCCCCCCCCTTCTCTCTCTCACCGCCACGCATATACGTATATAGTTCCAAAAACATAAAATACAAAAAAAAAAATCCTGCGAATTAAAATAAAAACAGAGTAAAGGATTTCTCTTCGCATCTCCCGGGGGAGCAAGACCGCCAGCTCAACACACAGGTAGGCCCGCGCCTATCACGGCCCTAACGACCCCCGCCCGCCCCAACCTGGGCTCTCCCCGGGCTCGCCCAGGTCCAGGAGGGCGCCTCCAAGGTTCGCCAGAAATTTGCCTAACAAAGGTCAGATCCACTGCGGGGAAGGCTTAGCGGCAGCCCTCCTTGGAAGGGGCCGGGAGGAGAAAGGGGAGGGGAGGGGGGGTGCAAGGCGACCGGTGCTCGTTACCGAATGATTTGTTTCACCGCACGGCAGCTCCCCGCGGCTCGGCGCGGCCCAAAGCAGGACACGGCCCTTACGCCGACTGTTCGCCAGGGTCTTTCAGCCAAGTCCCCCTTCCTCTCTCGATATGATGCGTGCTATTGGTTATGCTATTGGCAGTCTCTGTCGTCGGCTCCAAGAGATCTAAATGAACTTTTATTATGTCGGGGTGTCGGGTCCATCTTGACTATAGTCAAGTCTTGTTATAACAAGGAGACTCAGTGTTAGTCCCCGATTTTGTTAAGCTTTGGAAGCTTTGACTGTATAAAAAAACGATTAGCGATAAAAAAAATCGTGCTCAATTTTAATATCTGGGTCTAGGGGAAATTCATTTTCCCAAGAAATGACTAAAAATCGTCGTTTTCTTTTCTGAAAAAGCCAAAAATGACATTTCAAAGCAGAATACAAACTGGGAATCGTTTTCGGAGTTTCAGTTTTTAGTTTTATATAGGAATATAGCAAATGTCATCTCGATTAGGAACACCAACTATCACCCATACATCTAGATTTTGGATTCGGTATAGCATCTTTTAACAACTTTAAATGAAGGGGAATATCTGGCATGAACTAGTTAATGGATAGTAACGGTAAAAGCGCGGTGACGGGTAAATCCGGGCGTTTTGCGTTCAAAGCCCGGTGCCGGTGCCCGCTGCACAACATTTTGAGTTCAAGGGGAAGTAGAGCTATAGCAAAACAAAACTCAGCTAGGGAAGTGTAGCAAAAATAAAACAGAACCAATGTTACGATGAGAAAAGGTGATCAAGTGATCAAGAAATCAACAATAATAGAGAAGGGCTACAACAATTCTTTACAGTGGTATGTCGTCATCAAAGCGAAGAATGAAGTGAATAAAAAATTACCGCCCTACCCGTTTACATTACCCTCTACGATTACTCGGTTAAGGTACCCATAATGATCACGCGCCTTTCTGCTTAGTGTTCACAATACCCGACAAGGGGAACTTAAGCCGTAAGGAAGGTTTTTTTTTCAAGTCTATAGGTGTAGTGTAATAGAGACTATGTACACTGATAAACTAAGTGTTCAACTGCTCAACACTTCTAAGTGTGCAACTGTAAGTTAAATACTTGCAATTGTGCAACTGCAAGTTAAATATTTGCAAGTGTGCAACTCGGTAGGTGTGCACTTGCAAGTGTATGACTACGGAGTTGCACACTTGCAAGTATTCAACTTGCAGTTGCACACTTGCAAGTGTTGAGCAGTTGAACACTTAGTTTATCAGTGTAAAGAACAAGTACCATTTAAGCGCAAAAGTAATTGTGTGTTTCGTCGTGCTCTCTTGTTTAAATGTGAACTGATCGCAAAAAAAGAAAAATATAATTGCGACGGCAGTAACGGTAGGAAAAGAAGGAAATGAAGGCATGTCAAATTGTTGACATGCGAGAGCGTTATTTTCCCTTCGCTCTCTTCCTCTTATGCAGGAGCTGTGCCCCCC
>NW_026267242.1:130168-136709 GCF_000697945.3 Frankliniella occidentalis
CCCCCCTTTAAGCTCCATGCCCTCCCCGGACCGCCCAGCCGTGCGTCGCGGCGTTCAGTCACGGGGAGTCAAGTCGAGCTGTCACCAAAACCTCTGCGCCCGGCTGCGCCCCCCGCGGGGCACGCCCACGAGCAGCGAGCACGCCATGGGGGCCCGCCATGGGGGCCACCACGGGACACGCACACACCGCCGTGTTGTGCCGGGCCCCTCAGCATTTTTTTGTGTCCCTTTTTTCGCGTGTGCCCTAATTAGTATTTCATGAGAGAGTGCGGAGAGGCGTACGTAACGCCCCCCGTGCAGCCCCGCCCCGCCTGCACACACCTTGCTTCAGGCAGTCGCGCGGAAGTTCCGCGGTGAAAGCTTCGGCGAGGCAAGCGCCAAGCGCCTGCCTCTGCTCTGCAGCGCCACTCCGGGCGCCGCGCCCCGCCACGCCCCACTCGACGCTACGCGGCGCCACGCCACTCTTGGTGGGACGTGGGCTCGGGCTTGCCATAAGTACTCAATCATAAGCGAGAGGTGCATCCGGGCCCCGGAAAAGTGGGAAAGGTAGGCGGGGGGTGGGGTTGGATGAGGGGGCCGCAGGGGGGGTGAAAAGAGAGAGGAAAAGAGGGGCTGAAGGCGAGCTGGAGGGCGTGAGCGACAAGGTCTCTGGGAGTACATTCCACGTCCCGAGCCACACACACACACACATTTTATCGGCACATATCGAGGCACATATGTGAAGTGTATAAATTCTTCCTCTCCGATTGCATTAATGATGCGAGGCCGCGAGGCCAGAGCAGCCCTTCAGGGGCCGCGGTGAGGCGGGGCGTGGTGGGGCACTGACCGGCCAGGGGAGGGTTTGACACCGCGGGGCCACGAAACGGACGGGGGGAGTGGACAAAGACAGCGAGGCGAAAATGGGTTGGAGCTGCAGCGAGTAGCAGCAGTAGAAAAGGGCGGGCGGGGGAGAGGGCGGCGGGGGCGCAGCAGCGTCCCAACGCAAATACGGATGGGACCGAGGCGACTCCGCCGGGGCGACAGGGCTGCAAACAACAAGACGCGGCGGCGGCGCGGCGCAGAGCGGAGGCGCTGAGCCTACTGCTTGGCGGAGTCAGGACTGGCCATTGTTGGGGCCCTGGCGGCGGCATTGTTGAGACAGTGTTTGCACCCCGATCGCCCCCGGCTGTTGGCTGTTGGACTGTAATGCTCCATCACCCCCTGAATACGCACGCCCCCCCCCCCCCCCCCCCCCCCCCGCCTGCACCACGGAGCTCAGCCGGTGCGGCGAGGCGGAGGTGGCCGGTGATGGATGGGAAGGAGAGGGGGGTTTGCATGGTCGCACCGGCGCGACAGTCATCCAAACGCAAAATGTCAAAATGCCTTCTTCTGAAATTTCAACCCAATTCCTTTATGAACGGCTCGCTCGAGAGCAGCTTTAACAAGCAGAGTGTTATTTCATTAAATATATTCGATAAATGAAGCATCAACTCAATCTTTTACTTATTGATGTATGGTTTAACTTATATTTCACCAGCTCAGAATAGTTATGTGATGTTATGTGGTGTACTGCTAAAATGTTATCATAGTAAACGTTTCTAGAGGCTGTGTTGGTAAAGTGCATCTAGTAGTTAACCTGCACAGGGTATCCAGATAGAGATTTAAAACATGCATTCAAAATTGCAACTGTCGTAAACGCTGAAATACTATTCAAAATTAAAATAGAAACATCACAAGCTTTGTCAAAATATCAGAATTGAAGTTTTATGGAAAAGTTGGCAGCTGTTAAATAAGAAGATTGTTATTAAAGAAAGTCAAATTTTCCTTTGAAATTAGTCGATTACTTCTGTGTAGTCTTTAAGACAGTAAGATTGGTTTTTGCGTTATCTTTCGATTTTTTTTTTTTTGCAATATTTTCTTTTGCTCTCGTTCTCAATTCAATCGAGTATCGACCTTGAAGCAGATGATACAAATTTAAGAATAGGTCTGTCACTGAAAAATACCGTCGCAAATTCACAAAATTTTTGTAAACTCGAATTAAACAACTTGTATCAAGGAAAATTTTCCGGTAAACTTTCCTACTATTTTTCACACTGTGTTCTAATTTTCTCTTCATATTACGCTATGACATTTGCTTATGGCCACGTGTTACTTGCAATCTTGCTATTCGGCGGAATAGAGACGTAGAGGAGATTACGGAGATATGGGGGGGGGGGGGAGAGCGGCCGGCGTCTGTGGCCCAGTATTGTAGGGCAGAGGGCCTGCTCCTTCTGCACGCTAAAAGTGAGTGCTTGGTTTTCAAGCAGAGATTCCGCGCTCCAAGCAAATGTGGTAATTTCCAAGCAGATTCTCGGTTACCAAGCAGACTGATTGGGTTCCAAGCAGAACGCCTTACTGTCTCCAAGCAGAGCGCACCATTTTCCAAGCAGGCGCGCTCCCGTTTTTCAAGCAGATTGGCCTGGTTTCCAAGCAAAGCCCCCAATCTGCTTGAAAATTACCACTTTTGCTTGGAGCTCGGACTCTCTGCTTGAAAACCAAGCGTGTGGCCCGGCGCAGTATTGTTAGCCAAATGTAAAGTAAAGGGGCCTAGCAACTCAACGCAGCCAGTCACATCCCCCAAACAATTTGTAGTCAAAATGACAGTTTTCTACTCACAGCACCGCCTGCTTCAAAAGGTCGCTCAGCATTGCAAAATATTTAGTTGCAGACTTGCTTTTCGACTATCTGCAAGGGTAGCCAGGCTCAGAGAGAAACGGAACGGGGCAAAGGTTGAAGACTCTGAGAAACGCTTCGTTTTCCCCGGAGGCAAGCCGGCCGTTCTGGGCCCTCCAGGGTGTTTGAGGGAGGCAAACGATACAGCGCCGCGTCCCACTCCTTGGTGTTTCTATTTAAAAAGTCAAATGAAAAGACAAAAGGCCCGGCCGACCGCGGCCGCGACGGACAAAATTAATGAGTACGGAGCCATCTTGGCCCGGAGGAGGAGCCGGCGGCGCGGCGGAAGGTGTTCCTCTCCTCCGACCGCCGCGGATGAGTGCGGGGGAAAAGAATCATCCCCCGCAGCACTCGTGCGCACAGCGTCCTCTACGGTACTTTTACAGTAATTGAAGTTCTCGCGCGGAAAAAAAATCCAGAACTTTTCTATTCAGTCTCCGCAGGGAGAGGGAGAGAGTCGTGGAAATCGGCACTACACACAGCGCTGTGCGGCGGCCTCTCTCGCGTCCGCGGCGCCTCTCTCCCGAGCCTCTCCTCACCTCGCCACCTCCGCACAGAGAGCCTCAGCCTCCCCCGGCAGCCGACACAGCCGAGTTTTCACAAAAGGGAGAGATAAAAGAATCGTGCCCCGTGAGTGTATGGGCGCGAGGCAGGCAGGCAGCCCGGGCAGGGCCTCCAGGTCTGTCGGCTCGGAATGAAAACCGGAATGCGCAGACCCCGGAGCACAACTTTCACCATTTTCAAAGATGAAAAGTTTGAATAATAAAAAGTGAAACTGTAAAAGGGGGGAGGCAAAAATAAAGGCCCAGCAGAGGGCAGGAGGGGGGAAAATCAGACAAAAACAGAAAACATCGCACGCGCTCACGAAATTTGTAAAGGGCTTCCGCCCCATGAGATAAAAAATGGGGGTCTCGATAAGGTGCAAGTGGGAGTTGTTAGTAAAACAGTACACAACATCACAAAGCAACAACGGCACCCACATGAGTGCAGCAAAACATTTCGACTTAATGAAAGCGACGGAACCTACACGTCAATATGCGACCACATTCATTGGAAAACAAAGTTTCAGGGCGAAAGTTTCTACTCGGGGACGCACGCCGCCAGGGCAAACTGCCCCGTTCATCGCCCCATACTCTCTCCCTCAATCCTTTCCCTTCGTTTTCATTCCTAAAGCTCTCCGTCGGAATGAATCTCAAAACAGATATTACAGGGCGGGTGGGTAAACAATGGAAGACGAGCCCGCAGCGGCACAGGGCGGAGAGGAGGCCGACTGACTCGGCTGCGTCTGTATCAACGGGAGCAGCCTCTGGGGGCCCGCTTTACCGTATCCGTGCCGCGAACGAGTGGCAACCTGACGAAAACGTGACTCCAGCGAGTCCGAAGCACGTAAATGCTGCTACCTTTTGAAGCCCAAAAGTCATTCGTGCCGCGAAGCTGATAAAAGTACGTACGGCAGGAGCTACTCTCTGACGGAGTTAAGTATCTCACGTCTGCTCTTCAGCATCAGGCATTTACCCCCCCCCCCCCTCCCAGACACACGCCACGTGTGACGACGCGACCCTTTCGGCCCCCATGAGCCAGCCAGCCCAATTAAGAAAGCAGCCGAGGTGTCTGAGTAGCTCATCCGGAACCTGGGGCGGGGTTGGGGGGCGAGCGGAGGGGCGTAAGCGGACGCGACACATGTGGAACACCCAGCGAGGCGCTCATCTGTGCGGCCCCGCCCGCCGCCGCCGGCCACAGCGAACCGCCGCAGGCCAGGCAGGCGACACGGCGATCCACACGTCTATGCGTCTTTCAGAAACAGATGCTGTGATCACCAATAAAAACTTTCGCTATAGGTACAAAAAATGGAGATACAAAGAATAATACTCAGGAATCAATTTTTCAAAAGTGAAGAAAAGGAATTGAGCATAGTATGAAAAGTAAGGGAATTTGTCCATGTCTTAAAATGTCAATTGCAGTTTGCGTCATGTTTTTCTTTAGAGGGCAACGTTCTCGCACACATACAGATCGGGTGCAATTTTGTCCCTAAAACTCAACAAATTGTAAAACTTCACGCACTTTGACCAGAACTAGGAACGAAATTGTCCCTTTACATTTACAGTGTATGATTTACTACACATAATCGTTAGTGTCACTGCACTCTTTTCGTTCTAGAGCAATCAATTTACTGTGCTTAAAAAGGTTTCTTTCCCTAACCGCTCCACCGCGTCGTGTCGCATACGGAGCATTCCTCCCGCAGACCCCCCACACAAACGCATATACGCGCGCACACACGGATATAGCCTCCCGGCGAGGGGTCCTTCCATGCCGCGCAACGCAGCCAAAGTAATTAAAAGACAAGCTGTTTTTACACGAGAAAGACAAACCGAAACAGCAGACGGATGATCATACACCGTCGGGACCTTCGCGTCCAAATCTGATTAGCCAAACAGAGCTGCTCGCCTCCGTTTTCGCTGCGAGTTTACCTTCTAGTTTGGCGCAGCTTGTCTATGTCACAGTTTACATTTGCCCGGGGCCCGGGAGAAAGCGTTACAGAGCCGTGGCACGGAATTTCGGGAATGAAAGGCCAGTGTAATGAATAAACATTCTGAATCACTCAGCAGGTCTTTCTCCCTTCTTTTTCTACCTCTTTCCAGCAGCCGGTTGGCGGCGGCGGCTACAGCAGCAAGTGAAATGCATCTGTTTGGCGTGGAGAGGCGTCGCGGCCAGGGATACTTTCCGTCTGCCAAGTTTTCAGACTTGCGGTGCGCGCGCCCTGCGCCCTCTCAGCTCAGCAGCAAACAGTTTGTATCACCCCACCCCCCTCCCCCCATTCATATTTTTCTTTAGGTCCTCTCGTTGCCATGCACTTTTGCGGCCTCCCCATATCGCAGTCTCGGGAGCGATACTCGGCGGGTGAGATTCGCTGTTCGCCGCTCCGCCACCCCATGCACCCCGCAACTTGGACGTCAAGCAGCGTCGCCGCAAAGTGCAGCGCAGCCGAGTTTCTCACAGGACTTTTGCGGAACTAACATTGTGACGTTGTGGCCGGGCCGGGCCGACGAAAAGAGCAGCTATTACGCCCTCTATGCCACTCTGCACCCAACAGCAGCGCGCCCCGACGCGCCCCCTTTTTTTCGGACACAATTTAGCGCCACTGCGGGGCTCGCCCGACCCGCGGGCCGAGGGCGGAGCGCAACGCTGATCCTGTTGACAGGCGGCCCGGCCCCCGCTCCGCGCAGCCCGTCCGGGGCCCAGAAGGTCCTGACGGCTCCTGATATATCGGAATGCGCGCCCTATCGACACACCTCCTGGGCACATATGCAAAGGACGGGTAATTTACAGCAGAAGAGTTCTCACCCCCCTCCCCCGCCCCCGGCCACTCCCTTGTCTCTGGACCCGGTGTCGCCGCCACCCTGCGCTCACCTCTAGCAGTGACGACTTGGAAAGAGGCGGCCCAGAGCAGAGCGGGCGAAGAGGGCGGCAGAAAGTTACGACCCGAAAGGCGTCAATGGGATGAGTTTAATTACAATTACGACTCACCTGACCGTTAACCACCTGGACATAAATGCCCTCCGAGCAGGCAAGCGCCGGTGGGGGAGAGGCGCGCGCCAGGGCCGAAGCTCCCCAATAAGTTGAACGGAAAGGCCACCGAGGACTTGAGATGTGATCTCGCTAACATATGAAGGAGGGGAGGGGCCCATTACTTGAACCGCCCTGCCACACTTTTATCTTGTTTTGCGCGATAAAGTTGGAGCATAACGCGCCCCGCTAAGTGGTGGCCCGAGCCGCAAATTGCGCTTACCGCCGCAACTTTTCGCGCTCGGCAAGAGAGAGAGAGAGAGAGAGAGAGAGAGAGAGAGAGAGA
>NW_026267242.1:137794-140720 GCF_000697945.3 Frankliniella occidentalis
GAAAACTTACCTGGGAGAGAGTTCATTTTCCCGTCAATGTAGCGGCTGAGAAAACAGACGGGCGACAAGAGCGCAAAAATTCTAGCAGGAGACCCCCCCCCCCCCCCCACGAGGGTCTCATCGGGTAGTCGAACCCGCGCGGCGCACCTGCGGCCCGCTGAGTGCTGGGGCCACATCAAGGCGACCGGGGTGCTGATGAAGAGGGTCCCTCACAGGCGCGGCGGTGGTACTCACGCGGGCGAAAGGGGAGCGTGAGAGGAAAGAGAGACAGAGAAATCGGAAACGGTGGAGGGGCTGCAGAGAGAAAGAGCGAAACAGAGATAGACATGGGGTAGGGGTGAGGAGGGGGGGGGGGTGAGGCAAAAACAAGCTCGCCAATTCATCAATCTACCGCCCATCCACCTTCAGTGTCAGGCCAATTCGTTGCATGCGGGCCGAGGGAGCGGGGCGCGGCGGGGCGTGGCGGGGCGCGGCGCGGGGTGCCACCCAACGACCACGGGCAGAAATCACACCGGAGCGCGGCCAGCAGCGCACTCCATCACCAGCACCTCGGGTGCGCGCTTGTTTCCAATGTGGCGGGCCGCACAGTTTCTCTATTTCCCCCCGCCTTTCCCCCCTCCTCCTCTTACCCCCTGTGCACGTCCCCCTTCCTATTTTCCTCCCTTCTTGTCGCGCGCGGTTAAAGTTGCGAAAATCTTTGGCCGTGCAACGACAAAAATTTCTTCCCCTCCCGCGCCATCGCCGGGGCGGCCGCCCGGGTCCGGATAGGAAGAGGAAGGGGAGGATGAGGGCGACGCGGCCGTCAAGGGGAAAAGTAGTGCGATGTAGCGTTTTTTCCTCCCTTTCGACAAGGGCCATCTTCCCCGGCGTCCCCTCCTCATCGCCGCTCGCCATCGCCAACATCGCCCGCTAGCCCTTCGCCCTGCCCGAACCCTCTCTCTCTTTCTCTCCCCCGGAGGGGAGCCCGCAATCTTTTTGTCTTTAATTCGCCACAACAGCGACACTACTTTCTCATTTTCGACTGATGCTGCAACTCGATCCCCCTCTCCCCTTGCAGCGCTGCGCCCCGCTGGGGCGGCCTATCTGTGCTTACGTCGGCCGTTTCCCCGCGCACTCCGAAAACATATTTCGAGAGGGTCACTCGGGGCGCCATCCCCGCGACTCCAAGACGCTGCCGCCGCCACCATTGGCGAATACAAACCACATCTTTATGCCGTTCGTCAGCAAAAGACTGGCTTAAATATGCCATAATTTAATGATATACTCTGGATCGCTCTTAATTCGCATTATTTTATCACTTATTTCCCTCGGGAAACTTGAGAGGAACTTTTAATTGAGTCTGTCATCTGCTTTCCATAAGTACAATGCTTCTGTAGCTGGGTGCGCCCGTCCGTCCCCCCCACCCCCGTCCCGGACGAATCTCTCACTTTCCTCGGCCACGATAGTCAGCCGTCGGCCCCCTTCTCCTCGTGCTGTTTTCTCGAGCCGTATTGATACTAAATTCATAGCTATCTGTCTCACTCTATGACTAGGTCATGGCCCGCTTTAACAGCCAAACAAAGTTAGGCTTGCTTTTCTCCTTTTCAAAGTACGGAAAGGAGCTTTTTTACCGCATTTTTGTCGATGGATTTGATATCCGTACGTTAACAACTCTGTTCTTAAACCCCTAAAATGCCCATCAATAAGCGGCGAAAATTGACGTACACTGGATAAAACCGAGAGTGTAAATGTCGAACACTTGTAGGTATGTGTGAATTTTCATGCGCTCAATTGAGGGCATAACTCTACGACACTTACACACTTGGATTTCCGGTGTACGAGTTATTGAACAGCACTGAATCTGGCTCTATGATACTTTTATCACAAAAGTTTGCGATAGCTCAATTTTGTGATTCCTCTGATTTATCGCTTTTAAAGACATGATAACTTTTTATCGCAAAAGAACATGCAATGAAAAGTATAAGGGCAAGTTATCACAAAAATAATATGATAACTTTTTATCGCAAAGTTTAGTGTATAACGGGAGCTAGTATTTACGTTTATCACATTATTTTTGTGATAACTTTCCCACATACTTTTTATTGCATGTTTTTTTGCGATAAAAAGTTATCATGTCCAGAAAATTGAAGGAATCGCAAAAAACGAGTTATGGCAGAAATGAGGGTTAATTTATCACAAATCCAGATTCAGTGAGGACAGTCAGAGCATATTCGAAGCATTCCGATGGCACATTTTAAAAGACTATTCTTCTGACCTGCACAAAACCCTGCCTATAGCAGAATTGTTCAAAGTACCAACTCGGCTTACAAAAAATAAGTTCGGCAGTCCAACAAAAAATCATTACATACATCAAATGTCATAAGAATACAAAAACAAGGAAAAACTTCGAAAACTTCATTCTAAATGTGATGACACAATGATTAATGGTTCATGTGCGGGGGCAGTAATGTTCGACGGATAAGAAGAGAAAGAGAGGAACTGAGCGCCCCTGACCGCTCCAGCAGCGCAACCCCGGCGCGCCACTCTCGCTCAAGGAAGAGTTCTCTCAGTCGTACGCGTTTATTTCCTCTCCAGGCACACCGCCCAGGAAGCGACGCCGAACACGTGGGAGAGAAAGAGAGTGGGAGCGAGAGAAAGATAAAGCCGGGCACGAGAGGGAGAGGAAAATAAGAAAAATGGGATGCGCAGGCCACCTAATACTACGCGTCATTCGCCAATGATGGCGGCCGCCTCATCGAAAACCTTATTTCGCGACGCGCCATGTATCACGCGCTGGCGCGCTGGCCATCGGCAGGAGGGGTATATTAACGATATCCAATTCCAAGCCGTCAGAAAACTTACCTGGGAGAGAGTTCATTTTCCCGTCAATGTAGCGGCTGAGAAAACAGACGGGCGACAAGAGCGCAAAAATTCTAGCAGGAGACCC
>NW_026267242.1:141270-141530 GCF_000697945.3 Frankliniella occidentalis
CTGGTCTCCGCTTGATTCTCTTTTACCTCTCTTCCACTATGGAGAGTTATTAAAGCTGCTGACACCTTGATATTACTAATGTATTTTAATGTTAAGTATAAAGTGTTTCAAGGTATCATCTGCTAAAAATGCAAAAACAAGCGTCTCAATATCTTCAAAGGTGTAGCGTCACGGCCTGCTACAAGGGAGCATGTAGTTTCATGCTGGTCGTACACTTTCCCACGGACTGGTGCGTCTAAAACAGTCGCACGAAACGGTGT
>NW_026267242.1:141995-145901 GCF_000697945.3 Frankliniella occidentalis
CAGTTTTCAAGCGATCAGGACGTTTTTACTTCAGTTTTGTAGATGAAACTGCCATCTTTTAAACGGTGTTTTGTACAGTTTGGTAAGAGCTATAGTTTTTTTTAAAATAATTCCCAAAATTACCCTTGTTTTTGAGACGCTACACTAGGATCCCCCCTTAAGAGAGGCGGGGACCGAGCAGGCGACACTAAACTGAACAAGCGACCCGGGCGTTCTGTTCTTGATGGAGGACTCGGCTAGCGACACTAATGTCTTCCTCTCAAGCTTCTGTCTTGCCCTCCTCTTTCCGTTGTCATGTCGCGCGGTGGCGGCGGGCGGCGGCGGCGCCCAGCAGAGTCGTGTAGCACGACGACGGTCCGCACTCGCCCTCCCCCAACCCCGCGACCCCTTCTTGGCCGCGCTTTTGCGGCCAATTCCACACGGCCAGAGAGTTTAACTTGTACAAAGGAAACAAATTCCTGGATCCGTCTTCTGCCGTCCAACTGGCAAACGGGGGAGGGCCTACGCCATACCACGACCATGTCGACCACCACCACGACCACCCACAGCACAGCAGCACACCAGCACCAGGGCCAGCCGCCGGCGAGGCGCGACACTCATTTAACAAGCTCCGAGGGGGAAAAACCTAAAAGGGGCAAAAAACGCCGATGCGAGTTTACTCGTCTCTCTCCTTTTTTCGCGCCCCTCGACACCTGGGGGGCACTAGCGGCCCTGGGATCAGAGCACTACATCAGCGCAGCGCGCGCCGGCCAAAAGGACAACAAAAAGAAAACAGGAATAAACAATCAGAAAAATAAAAAGGATATTTATTTTTATTTTTTTCCTTTTTTCCCGGCGCGCCCCCTAGCAGCTTCAGCGCAGTTCGAAGTCGCAGAGGGTAAGCGGGCGGGGCTGGGCGCGTGGTGGGGCGGGAGTTTGGAGGAGAGTGAGAGAGAGAGAGAGCGCCACTTGATGAGACGGCACACTCTCGCCGACTTGTTTGATCGGATTTATATATATGAGCGGAAGTTATTCCAGAGCAGCGGCTCGCGCGATCCTCTCTCTTTCTCTCTCTCCACTCTACACGACGCGGTTTGATGAAGGCGGGCGCGATGCTGTTCCTGGCGGCGCCGGGAGACAGGGAGGGGGATAAAAGAGACGGGGGCAGGGGAGGATTTACCTAAAAGTGCGTGGGAACACAGAGGCGGGGGCTCTCTCACACACACACACAATAATAAAAACAAAGGCGCGCGTGGGGCCTCTGCTGACAAGGACGAGCAGACGCGCCAAGTCTTTTCCAGTCCCCTCCCTTCCTCCAGCAGCGGTGGGACCCGGAGGACCGGGCAGAGCGGCGGCGGCGGTGGCGGCGCAGTTTGCAATGTGGATTCATCCTTCGGAAAGCGAAAGGCGGGGCGTCCGTCACGCTGGGGGCCGCGACAGCGCGGCGGGCGGGGCGGCGGGCGGCGGGCGGGGGCCTCCGCCCTGCTCCGGCCCGCTCGGGGGAAACACACACCCAACTGATTTCCAGGCCGTTGAGCGCCGCGCCATGCCCGGCGTGCACTTGGGTGTTGTCGCCTGCCTGCTTTAAAATACATCTCATTCATGGCTCGCTACGAGGGCGGTGGTGGTGGGGCGGGAGAGACAGAGAGAGACGTCCACCGTCGCTTCCCTCGGCAAGTGCGCAGACTAGACGGGCAAACTAAAAATAACGGAAGGCAAATATAATAAGCGATATTCTGAGACGGCGCCGCAAAAAGCCACAACACACTCACGACCCAATATTATTCCTTATTCCCGCCAACGCAAACCTCCCCGTGACGTCACTCAACGTGACTACCAGTCGGATTGGCAATCACGTCATCATCATCATCGCGACCCCTTCATCGCCCCAACCCCACCCTCTTGCTGCCCTTTGCCATCTAATTAAAAGTACCCCCCGAGTGTCCGCCCCGCCCCGCCCCGCCGGTCGCCCCGGTGGTCACGGGCCGCGGGGGGCGCACCGGAGGCAGGCAGGCGGGGCCCATTGTCTCCGCGAGCCGTTCGTGATTGAGCCGACCGGCCTGCTCCGGGACGCACGGCAGCGGGTCCGGCGGGTCCGGCGCCCGGAAGAAGCGGAACAAAACAAAGGCCGGGCGCGCAGCGCGCAGGAGGCGGGGGCGGGTGGGCGGCGGGCCGGAGGAGGCGCACTGCAGTTCTTCAAAGGATCGGCGAGGGACAATACCGTTTGCCGACGGCGTTACGCGTCGCGAGTTTGGAGCGCCTCCGGGAGCCCGGGCGGCGGCGGCGGCGGCGCGCCTACCTACCCTACCCCATCCGGACCCAGCGGGGACGCCCAGTCCGCCCCGCCCGCCCCGCCCTGCGCCGTCGCCGCTGCATACTAGCAGGCAATCAGACGACATTGTCTGCAGCGGGGCCTGCAGGCTCTGCGCCTCGCTCTGCGCGCAGGGTCCCCTGCAGGGTCCCCGCGGGGTGGAGGTGGGGGAGAGGCAGACCGACGGGCGGCTACAACTCTCTGAATACATTCCACTTTGAGGGAGTAATCGCAGAGAAGACGGCATAGGGTATGGGGTCGGGGGAGGGGGCTGGGGAAAAGGGGTAGGAGGAGGGCTGTTGTAGAAATAAAGGGGTAGTGAGGGGGCAGGGGGCCGGACACCGGACAGCGGTCACCACGTAGTCGGCAGAACTACTGTCGGCCGGCCCCCCGGCTCGGCGGCGCCGTCGGGCAACCACAGCAGGCCAGGCCCCATACCGAGCGAGGGCTCCGATAATGTGCACATGCGAAAATACTTGCGAACTACTCGCCATTACTAGAAGGGGGAAGGGGGGCGAAAATAGTACACATTTCTAAAGGTCAATTTTAAGTTTCTTTTCAATTCAAAATTAATTCTTTGAAACACTAAAATATCGAAAACTATTTGCAGCGTTGCAAGAGAAGAGTTTGCAAGCATCTAACAGTGTACGACGCACAAGAAGGTAGGCAGCACGTCCTAAACCGTGCGAAGGATCACGAGCATTAACGGGCAGAGTGCGCAACGACGTTCTGTTTAACCAATTACAGGTGAGACAGAGTGAGAGGGAGAGAGAGTGGGGAGGAGACAGGAAGGGAGAAACTGGTCCATGCTGCCGGACCGCGATTGAGAGAGGTGGGTGGGGGTGGGAGAGGTGTATGCTCTGTGTCCGGCTGCAGCCTTTGGCCGCCCCCCAGCCCAGTCCTCATTTGGAGGCAGTGCGGTTCAAAGCGCGCTTTGAGTCAAACGTCCGCCTGCCACGTCCCGCCACGCCAACCCTGCCTTTTAGCACATTACAGGTGTTGTGGCGGAGCGGGGCGTGTGTTAGGGCGGCCGAGTCCATGCTGATTGCAGTCGATTGCAGGAGGCGTCGCTTTTACAGGGCGTATACCCAAATACGTATCCACGCGGCGGGCTCCACTCTAACGCAGTGACAGTACGTAGAACCTCGCCCGCAGACACCAAATTCCACCATCCTAATTTTTTTTTTCGAAGGAGAGGGGTAAGTAAAAAAGTGAGCGCGGGGCTCTCGCAGCTGGAGCCCCAGTGGGGGCCGGGAGGTAGCATGATGCGGGCAGGGCGCGGGGGGCGGCGGGCCTGTAGTGGACAGCTAACAGATAAGAGAGAGGCTACAATGTGCGGTCCGCTGGATCGTCAAGTCATTGTTGCGACACAACAAAGCGGCGGGGCCGGACCAGCAGCGCTGCCGGGCCCCAGCCCCAGCGGCCCCAGCGGGGCCGGACCCCACCGGACCGTATTTCCATTGTGGACGACTTCCGAACGCCCACGTACGCCCGCGGGGCCCCTGTCGCTCGCCCCCTCCCCATGCTACCCCCATCGTGGTGGCCTCCGTCCATCGGCGGCGACCTCCATTTTTCAGCAGGCCGTGAATCGACTCCTTGCCCCCCCCCCCCCCCCC
>NW_026267242.1:146011-151120 GCF_000697945.3 Frankliniella occidentalis
GAGGGACAAAGGTGGGAATGAGAGAACGTGAAAGCAATGAGACTCGAATGAGACAGATGAGAGAAGGGGTGTGAGTGAGAGGGCCGGAGATGGGCGGGATACGAAAGGGGAGGGCGGTAGGCCTCCGCAGTCGCTCGATCCCCCCAACCAAAACCCCCAGCCAGGCCCAGGGTGGGCCGGACGGCAGCGGCGGCGGCGGCCCGCTTCGACAGCTCAGATAGATAGAGCTAGCTATTAGCAGATCGTTGTGCGAATAATCCCCAAGCCAGCGCCCCTGCGAATAATGTACGCGGACCAGCGAGAGGCGATAAACCAGCAGGCAGGCCCTTGTTCCGAGGCCAGCAGCCAGCACCTTCATTTCCGGCCTCAAATTGGCACTTACCACTGGCGCAGCAGCAGGCCTCGGCTCGGGCCTGGGCAGAGACGGGCGGGCGGGGCTGCAGAGAGCAAGCGGGAGGCTGCGGGGCCCAGGGACGGCCGGAGGAGGCCCGGCTGGAGGAGGAGGTCGTGGCGGTCAGGTATTCAATCACACCGGCCTCGGCCGCAACTGCAACAAAACCATGCTCTCCGATGAATAGATCCAGCAGCCGATACGTTGCCGCGGCCGCCCCGACCCTTGGCCAGGAAATGAGGCCGGCGGCACTAGCCAGCCCCACCCCGCCCCGCCACGTTCGTTAGTGATATCTGCAGCACGGCCCCTGCAATATCCCGTCAGGCATAAGAGCCGATAGCACATGGCTGCGGCAAGTGCCTACGCCCGTAAACATTTCATTACAAATCCATCGTAATGTTTCTCGCATGAAATCTGTCGTTTGATGGGGACGAGCCTGATGCGTGCACTACTGTACAGAACCTATGTACAGGACCTGAGCGGGTCATTATGGGTGTGCGTACTCCAAATAAACGAGTACGAGTGCGGGGGAGGAGAGGGGAGCTCCGTGGCTGGCTCCCTCGCACACACCGACCTCGGCGCATTAGGCGCGCTTGTGCAGTAGGTTAACTGCTATCACCACCCCTAACGCCTGCATGCGGCGCAACATAACTGCACGAGCACGAGGCGACCGACCCAACGCCCACCTGCTAGATACAATCTCCACTCACTTCGCCTGCGCCGAGCAGGATACCAACAGGGGTTCGGACATTAACTATTTCCTTCAAATGCTGGTTTGGTGGCTATTTTAAATTTAGTTCTTAGTTTGATGTACATACACTTTGTGTGATCCACGCTTATTCATTTCAATGGCCATAGTTTGAGACCTCGCAGCGACCATTATAGACAATTTTAATTGAGTTGTAGTCCATCGACATAGTGAACGACAACGATACTGGTTGCGTTTCGACTTATCACAGCATACGAGAGCCCGCGCCCGAGCCCCGTCCCACCCTCTACCCGGGGGATAAAAACGACATGCGTTATGAGGACTTACAACCGCCAAGAGATTAATAATGCAAAAGCCTGCTGCGCCATACTTTCTGTGCGAATAGTTGTAGTTTGACTAACTGTGACCGTTTTGTGGGAGGAGTCACAACACACAGAAACAAAAATCTGTTAAAAAGAGATTTCAGTTTGAACAGAAAAATCAAATACCAATTCATAGCAAGCAGTGAACACAATTTGTGGAGATATCTAAAATATAATCGACACCTTGCTAGGGTAACGGGCGCGTATGTTTGGAATACAAAACGCAGGGGGGGGGGGGTTAACTCCATAAAAATGTATGTACACCGGATTACCAAATTGTAAAGATTACTACTGATAACCAAAGATTAAAAAAGATTACCAATAAAGACTTGGTAAGATTTCCCTGCATTCTAAATCATAACTAGTTCGCTATGTAGTTTTTCCTTAAACTTCCAACAAATTTACTTCTCACTGTTATAAAATCCTGCGAATCCTTTTTTCCGCGTGCATATAGCGGAAGGCCGACTGCATTACTGCCCACGATGGTGTGGTGCGTCGCAATGTCGCAATCAATAATATCAACACACACACTGGCGCCCCCCCCCCCCCCACCACCACACACACACGCTAAGAACACGCGCAACAACATGCTCCACGAGGACTGATCCACACGCACACGGAGGCGGCTGCGCAGTGAGAGAGATAGAGAAAGAGAGTGAAAGATATCCGCTTGGAAATCACAGAGAGAAATTCAAAGCCATGTTCCAGCACTCTGCTCTGCAACAGCAGCAGCACTTCGGCCTGAGTGTATCACTCACTGAGCTGGCCGGGGCGATGACGCACTCTGCTCTGTGCAGCGGCAGCAGCGCGGTGGCCTCAGATGGACACGGCGAGAGCGAGAGGCGCCGAGAGGGAGAGAAGAGAGAGGAAGGAAGAGAGAGAGAGAGAACAGAGAGACACGAGAAGGGGCGCATCTGCCGATGACGGCAAGATGGATTGATTGAGCGTTACGTCGGGGAGAATGACCAGCCAGGGGACCCGCAGTGGCGCAGCGGGCCGGCCCCTTGGCCCCGCACAGACACTCTCTAAAGACTCGCCACGAGCCACGAAATAGCAGGTAGCAGGTGGGAGGCGCGTAGTACTTAAATATGGTTCCGCCAGTTCCCGATATATACTTCCCACTTTGCCGGGGAGAGACGAGACGAACCCTGCGGCGGCTCCATCACGCTGGCGCCTTGCGAGCCGAGGGTAGGCAACACGTCCACACCGGCGCGCTGCGGTACGGCATGAGCATGACAGACAATAAACGCACCGACTCCCTCGGGTCAGTGAGCCTGGTTACAATAGAAGAAACGTTGCCTCACTAATGGCAAGTGAGCGGACAACAGACGACTTAGACGACCAATCAGGGTTCTTCAATTTTACTACGGAAAATATATTTCGTAAACAAATTCAAAATACTTTTCATAACTTTGAGTAGTAAGTATGTATAGTATACTGTAATACATAATTTAAAAACATTTACACTGTTAGCAGCTTTCGTAATTTCACGATAAAATTCCTCACGAACAGTTCGTTTTTTGGATTTGACGATCAGTGTTCGTAAAGTCGAAAATACGAACTGTTCGTAGGTGGAAAACGAACTTTTCGTCACCTATTGCGGATAAGAGTAAATAGGTGTCAAAACTCCACTGCACGTTAAAAATGCACGAGTGTGTTTATTCCACACCTGCAGACTAAGTTACGAACTGTTCACCATTTAACAAGTATTCGTTTTCTGAAAATTACGAAAAGTTCGTGCTAGAAATTTAACAGGTGTTTGTTCGTAAATTTACGATAAAATTTCTTACAGTGTAGATTTGCAGCAGCCGGAGGGCCAATACTGTAACAAAAATAAACAAACAAATGGAAATGAAAAATACATACAGTTTTGAAGACTTGAAAATTCCCTTTTTGGCACAGCACGACGACCACGACGACGATCGGGTTGCCTCCAGGCCGACCCGTAATCCCCGCGCGCCCCGGCCGCCACCACCCGCTTCTTCTCTCTTTTCCCATAACACACACAAGGTCCCGCATTGCTAGGAGAATCCGCGTGGAAGTGGCGGCTGCTGGCGGCAACCACCGCCACCTCCTCCTCCTCAGCCCTCTGCACTGCCACACACTGACATATTGTACATGCCGTAGAGTACAGCACTGCGAACCCTTGATAGAGTTTTCGTCAGTCTTCGCGTGGCTCGAAATGAGAGAGACGATTTTTCTCACTAGGACAACGCAATATGATGCCGGTAACAAACTGTTTCGGTATGATCCAAAAGTTGCATCGGAACAGCTAACAATACATTCCCGCGCGATTTCACAGCAGCCGAAGTGTTAGGCCACACGGCTTAGCATTTCGAGAGTTTGAGCTGCTCGAAAAGAGCATTAACACAGTATAGCCGCAGTATAGCTACTCCACCCAAACCAAAGTGAAACACCGCGATGTCTCGCCCCAAAACTTAAGCAAAACGCGCAGCGCACTTTTAGATTGCGTTGTTGTGGCGGTGGTGCGGCGGCGGCAGCGAGCGCAATCATCCTCTCGGCCCGGCTCCATCACCTCGGCCGTTAGTGGGAATGCCCAGGCGCTTGTTTAACTCGACTGCATTATATGAAGCGGTGCGGCCGGGGGGCCGAGTTGAGGTATCGCTCAATTAGCATGCGCGCCGCTAGGTGAGTCAGCAGACAACCAAATGGTCTCATTTTTTCCCCCGGCGCGCGCGCTCGCTCGCTCGCACGAGTGCGGCGGCTCGCCTGATGCTGGAATGGCCAATTCTCGCGTTAATGGGATAATGGAAGCGATAACGTGGACTATTTACCTATATTTCAATAATAAAAGTTTCCTCAAGTTTTCCCTGCTGCCGCTGCTGGGGCCGGCCCCGCCGCTGCCAGGTCCTCCTCTTTCCCCTCCTCCTCCTCTTCGCCTTTGCCCCAGTCTTCGCCAACTCCTCTAGCTCCTCAGGTCTCGCGCGCTCGCTTCCTCTCCTTTATTTACTTTTTTCCCTCCCCGACCATTTTTTTCCCTCGTCGGTCTCCGAGACCATGCTGGTGCAGGGCGCGGGCAGAGCAGTGAGTCTGTGTGTGTGTGTTTGAATATGTGTAGGTGTGTGTGCGTGTGTGTGTGTGCGTGTGTGTGTTGTTGCGTACCTGAGCTGCAGCGCAAGCGTCGAGTCCAGCCGGGAGGGCGACGCGTGATGCCGCTCTCTCTCTACTCCCCTCTCTCCACGTCCGAGGCGCATTCGACAATTTGTCAAACCTGCACCCCGCCGCCGCCGCCCCGAGCGGCGCTGTCTCGCTCCCCGGCCGCCCTGCTCCGCCACCTGAGGTGAGGACGGAGCCAGGCGCCGCCCCCGCGCCGCCCCTGCGCCACTGCAGGAGGCCCGGCCGCCGGTAGCGAGCAAAAGGAAGGAATTTCGAGCGGCCCATTCGTCAAATCCCCGCTCCCAGACCAACAAAAATTGAAAAAAAGAGGGGGAAAAGTTCAGTACTAGTAGAATTCCTGGCCCCGACAACGACAAACCCCCACCCCAATAAAATGCCCTTCTCCAAACACGCCCGGCGCTTCCCTCCTGCCTCTGCTCCGCGTTGTCTGACGCCCTGATTGCGGCTCACATGCAGCCGCCCTTGTCTCGGGCGCGGTGGGGCGGGGCAGGGCAGGGCAGGGCGGGGCG